>NC_032011.1:20757721-20771080 GCF_001865875.1 Lupinus angustifolius | reverse complement strand
CGCGTCGCTCATATTCATGTAAAGCATCTAGATAAATTGTCTAAAAATAATTTGGTTGATGAGCTACCAAAACTTGATTTTAAAACTCAAGAAACTTGTGATACTTGTCAAAAATGTAAACAAGTTAAAAACTCTTTTTCTAAAAAGAATGTGATATCCATAACAAGACCCTTGGAGCTACTCCATATGGACTTGTTTGGACCATCACAGGTTATGAGTTTTGGTGGTAGCTTTTATGCTTTAGTAATCATTGACGATTTCTCTAGATTCACATAAACACTATTTCTATCCTCCAAGAGCGATGCTTTTAAGTCTTTCAAAAACCTTGCCAAACAAATCCAAAATTAGTTTGAAAACCATCAATTTGATAAATTTTGTGATAAATATGGTACGATGCATCAATTCTCAGCCTCTCGTATCCCTCGACAAAATGGAGTTGTTGAGAGGAAGAATCGAGTCTTAGAGGAGCTTGCTAGAACCATGCTAAATGAAAGCATGTTTCCTAAATATTTTTGGGTTGATGTAGTGCATACAACTTGCTATGTGATTAATCGTATACTCTTGAGGCCTACCTTTCCAAAAACTCCTTATGAACTTTTAAAAGGCCAAAAACATAATATTGCTCATTTTCATGCTTTTGGTTGTAAATGTTTTATATTAAATAATGGAAAAGAGTTTTAAGTAAATTTGACTCAAAAGTTGATGATGGTATATTTTCATGGTGATAATAGTCTGACCGTACCTGATGATAGAGATCCTCCTCTGCATCCCTAGATTATAAGTCCTTAGACCTTAGATTCTCTTAGGTTTAGTTATTCTATATGGCTAATTTTCAGGATTTTATGCTGCTTTATAATTTTGAGACATATTTTCATTTTGTTTTCTGGATTGTAGCTCCAACTATCTACTTTTGATGCACTATTATGACTTGATATGCATTCCATTTGAACTTAAATCGTTACTATTTTGGTTTTAATTTGCTTACTTAACACTCCTATCTATGTCAAATATAGCATGAATACATGTTTAATGGTCCTTGGTCATGTTTATATGTATCTCTTATTTTTGATTGAGTCTGTTGTTTGAATGCTATAATATAAATGTTTGATCATTTCATGCTTGATTAGTTCATATATAACCTTCCATGCAATTAAATCTGTCATATTGCTGTATTATGTTGTTTTAATCGATTAACCAATTATCTTAATCGATTAAATGCTAATCAATGTGTGTACATGTTCAATTTTTTCATCAACTAGTTAATTAATTACATTCCCAATATTAATTGATTAATTACAGTTTAAGTTCACTTCATATCTCTTCTTACTTTTGACCAAAATTTCTTTTAGTTTATCTTTTTGATATTGTCAAAAGGGAGAGAAATATTGTTTTGTTTGTTTGATGTGTGTAGGTTGTAAAATAAAATTCAGCTTCGGTTGTCTAGTTATGCGCTTTAACTTTGAAATCAACAATCATGCATTATGTGACCATCTTCAAGCTATGCATCAAAACAAAATTTGGTGTTGAGTTTGTCATCATCAAAAAGGGGGAGATTGAAAGTGCAAACTGTCAAGATAACACTTAGCTTGCCTGTTTTTTGATGAAGATAAAGGAATCAGTGAAAGCTTAAAGACAACTCAACAAATCAACATGCCAAAGATTCAAGAGCTTCATGTCTAAACTAGAGTCTTAGATATGTGTCTTAGTTATTGAGTCTAGGTTAGGTAAACCTAGATGCAAATCTCACAAGTTCTAAAAACTATCATATCATTTACATGAAACATGTCATCTAGCTTATCATATGTTCATGCATTAATCATACATGTTATTTGTGCATCTTAGACGTAACATAATGGTAAAACATGTATAGTTGATAAACATAACATATAGGCAGTTTACCATTTAATATCTTAACTGAAAATATGACAGTTAATCGATTAGGTAAGGCTTTAATCGATTAACGTGAAAACAATTTTAATCAGTTTTAATAGATAACTAAAAAACAGAATTCAGTTATTCTAAACAGCCTGTTAATCGATTAACAAGGCACTTAATCGATTAACTGGGCATAAAACATATTTTCTATATAAACTGTGTTTTTACACCATGTTTCATATATTCTTTCATTCATTTTTAGAATTGCTAAGTTGCATATTTTCGTGTTCATTGTATGTCATATAGGCAGAGAGAATTGCAGGTGATAATAATGAAAGATAGTATCATGCTTAGGGATTAAAATGTCATCTATTGCATGTGATTAAATGTGTTCATCATTCTATCTTTCTTGCATGATTCTTTCAATTCTTTTAGAGATTTCTTAGGGTAGAAATTACATGTTCTTTATGATTCGGATCTTATACAAATTCATAATAATTTGTGAGATTTATATAGGGTTTATAGTTGTTCTTAATTGTAATATTTGAGCTATTTTGTGCTTCACATTACTCTATTTTTGTTGTGATTTTTGTAATAAGGAAAGTCGTCTCTTGGTGTCGTACCACCAACGAGATACAGAGAGTCTTCACCAAGACTTGGAGGTCTTGAGTTTAGAACATACTCTTGGTTGGGGCTGGATCATAGGAAAGGTTTTCCTAGGCGATTAGTAAGGTCAAACCACTGGGAATTCAAGAAAGTAGCGTTCAAGGTCTTGTAATTGGAAGTGTGTATGTAAGATACATTGGCTTCAATTTTAGTGAAGAAAATCTCTCAGATCAGAAGGGAGGACTGTATGTAGTTTTGCAGTGGACCACAAAATGAACCAGTATAAAAACCTTGTTGCATGTTGTTTCTTGCCATTATCTCTTTACTGTTTTAAGTTGTTTTTAATTGTCTATTGTAGTTGATAATTTGAATATAGTATTTTTGCCATATAAAGATCATTTATGTTCAAATATATCTACTATATCATTTATGTATAATCTGTGAGTGGTTTTGTAATCGAGCCATTTAACAATTGTTAAAGTGCGACTTAATCGATTAAGGTAGTCTTTAATCGATTAATTGTGTGATTTTCTAGAATAGGGTTTTGGTGTGAATAGCGGTAATTGAGAATCACGACACATATTCAACTCCTTTCTAGGTGTATTATGTCATTGATACCTAACACCAATAGCTATAAGCCCATTATTCAGAGATGATGAAATTATAATTTTAAATGGTTATAATATAATATGAAGAAGAATAAGGAATTGATAATGATCACATATGTTATGGTCAAGTTTTTTTTATACTAATTGTTTTGCATCATTTTCTTTGTTATTAATGAGAAATAGTCAACTCGTTAAAAAATTAACTTCATTAAAAATGATAAGTTCCTTTAATTTTTAATGAGGTGACTTACGAAGGAAGAGCTAGTGGAAACATACGATTACCACTTCGAAGAGAAGAGAGATAAAATATTATGGTTGATAAATGTGGAAGGAGAGGTCCAAATATTTAAAATGCTTTAGTAGTTTTTTCTCCCTTCCAAACCCCCAATTCTAAAGGAGGCAAAAACCATGAGAGAAGATATTTTGGTCATTTCCTCCTCCATCACTATAAACCAAACAGACCTAATAACATAAGAAGTTATTGTTATGAAGAAGTATCATCTCAAAATAATGGAGAAACACGTACTTATTTATCTACATATTTTTAATGATAACAACATAATTTCATAATAAATGAAAGAGTAAATGTGAATTTTTTGTGTGATATTTACCTCTCTGTTAATAGAGAAATCCAGTGTTATGGGGTGGTGTTTTTTATTCATGGGTATGATAAATAAATAAATAAAAGGTGAATACAGAAGAGACTGCTCATTTTCCTGTTCCAATACCAAGTCTATATTCAGCAAGATTAAGGCCAGCATGCTGATGTAAGAATTGTTGGGATTATATGTTCCACTTTTTGTATCTCATTTATGTATTAATATAATTAAAAAATGACACCTAAGTAAAAATGAAAATGATAAGAGTAGAAAATAAACTTTGTATATTATTTAATAAAATATGATTGGTTTAGAACATAAAAATAAAAATTTATTGATATATATGATCCTTTACTGAAACTGGTATCATTTAGGATTGATTTTATAGCAATTATTCATTCATGCCAAAAGCATCTATAACCACTTGTCAATGATCTTCTTTGGAATACCCATTCATATGTCCAATTCATTTCAGTTACCTCCAGTCAAATTTGTAAGGTACCCTTGGTAGACGTAAATTATGAGATAAAAAAGTATAGACGGTATATTATACTTTAATAAATTAATCTATAAGAGAAAAGTGTATACATCCATAATTAAAAAAATATTTATATTGCATAAACTATCTATTATATTTATATGAGCTGAATGATTATCAAGTAGAATCATATCTTTAAAATAAATAAATAAAAGTAAACTACATTGGCATAGCTGAGATTTAGTAAATTTTACTTAATTTTCTTGATATTCTTTCATAATACATATACATGTAATACAAAATAAAAAGGAGGCAGAAAGAGAAATAGGAGGAGATAGGACAATATATAATTTCATTAAAAATCTCACCATCATTTACGTTTATCAATCATGGGGATTCACTATTAACAACACCTTCACTAGTAAAAATTACAAACTCTAACCTAATATTCTTTTCATTTTTTCTACATTGAGAATTACATTCATACTAGTATGAAGCAATTATGACTTGAACATTAACATATAATAACATATATGCTATTCACTTACTATTTTTTTTTCTTCCGAATAACTTTTACCCCTTTTGGCTAAGGTTATGAAGAAGTTATATTGCAGGTTGTGGATTTGGACTTATCAAGAATAGACCACATAACTTGAACATCTTCATAGCCACATGCCATGACTTCACCTTGTAGATCCATTACACTATTCTCTCGCTCTACAAAATCACAAAAACTAATTCTCAATATGCATGAACATATAAAAACAATATAATCCATGACTAACAAGAGCTTCAAATAGGACCATTGTTTTAAATTATTGTAGCCCAATTGTGGCCATAATATTGTGGTTTTAGAGTTTTAACAACAACATTACGACTGTAATTGTAGTCATATCTCCCATACTTACCGCAATTGTACCAAAAGCAACGTGATCACAATTTAAAAGACTGAATAGTAGCAGAGAAATTAATATGATATCATGTGTATACACGAACCTGTTTGAGACTTCCTATGCCCCCTTGGTGATTGTGGGTTAAAGAAAGTGCAAGCTTTTTTGAATGGGGTAGTGATGGTCTTCTTCCATGATGATGAGGCCATAGTTCTATGTAAATGAACTTGTTGTAGTTGTTTACAATTCCTCAAATTTAGTGTTAAGTTTCTTGACAATAACTATGTTCTCTTGGACTTATATAGTAAGCAAAGATTGTCTAGGGTAGGAGAATATAAAAATATAGAAAGTGGGAGAAGAACATAGAGATAATTGGAGAGTAGAAGAGAGAGAAAGAGAGGAGCAAGATCCTTGAGATGAGGGTATAGATGGAAGGAACCTCAATCTTTTTTATTGAGTTCCTTTACCTCATCAAAACAAAAGGTAGCCCCATTGTACCAAAGCACATGCTACACGCCCCCTCATTACACCTCCTCACATGTATATGAATTATTCTCTACTATATTCTACTATTAATATTGTTTTTTAAATATTTATGAAAACAATAATCGAACTAAGGACCTCAAGGATCCTCTTAATAGTGTTTTTTTTTAAATATGTATGAAAACAATAATCGAACTCAGAACCTTATGTTTGAGTGACTCAACACGTTTTTCTCTTAGTTGAACAACGCACATTGATATTATTACTAAATACACAATACGATCAGCTTAAACGCAATCAACACAAGAGTGTGTTTTCTTACATATGAATTCATAAATGGAATAAAAGATAAATATCCTGGGTTTGGGAATTACGAAGGAAAGAAAAATAAAAGGATCAAAGTACTAAAAATGGGGAGGAGAAAGGAAGGTAAACTTCTCCCTTATTTAAGAATATGAAATTAAGATGGGAGAAGAGTAAAATAATGATAATGTAAAAAAAAAATTATTTTTTTTTATTAACAATGAGAAATGAACAAGTAATCAAATAATTTTACTAATAATATTTAGGTATTTTTGTTGGGAACAAGCGGATAATCAAATAATAAAATAGTATAGAAAAAAGAGAATAACACAAGAGGTTTGGTAACCAGATTCGACCAATTATGTCTGCTTCCTCAGGAGCGCTGAGCAGCTACAATATATTATTAGAGAATAAGGATTACAAACTCTAGCACACACATGAACCCACCTGCTTATGGGGTGTTTTTATTTGCTGCTTATATCTGATGCACATTATACAAGGGACTTGAGTCCAATTTACAACAATGATATTCTACTCTATTATAATACTAGGCAATGTGGGACTAACACAATAACATATTTCAAACATCCCCAACAATCTCCACCTTGATTGAAATAGATGAGTATCTCGCTCCTTAGGAAATCTCCACATGAATCTCCACCTTAGCGAATATCTGACTTCACCTTGATCAATGTCTAATTCTCTTTAACAACTCCTTCACATGAGAGTTTGCTCCCCTTCAACATAAACTTTTCTGATTTCAGAGTATCCTTGACGATGTTACCAAGAGCCTAACTCTCCAAACTTGTACTGCAGCTTCTCGTACCGCCATCAAATAGAACACGTCACCTAGCCACCTATTGCTAGAAAGTCTTTCGATATATTAGAACATCTACACAAAAGTTCATCAACAACCGTCCTCTTCAATATTCAGTCAAACTAAACCTTGGAATTTTCTTAGAGAGCCTCAACTGCTACCATCATTGTCTAGTCCGACAATCATAGTTCAAAAGAACTATCATACTCCACCATAAGAAGTATACACATAGCACACACCTTGCATCAATGTTAACCAATGCATGTGTCATATCCTTGCATCCAAGCCAATGCCCATGTCACACCATACATCTCTACCAATGCTTGTGTTACAACTTGCATCAAAGTCAATGTCCATGTTATACCCTATATCAAAGTCAGTCAACGCCTCTATGCTTTTGTGGATCTACTAATGATTAACATCCTTCACTATAAGATCCCAAACACGTCATTAAGATATTTCACTTCTAATCTCAAATGAGAACATTCTCTCAACATCTAAAGAGATATTGTCAGCACCTGTCTCTAGGTCAAACTCAACACATGAGTTCATATCTCCATCTTGATCCTAACTCAGTACATGAACTTCTGGGGGTTTAGATCAACATATATCGTCTCACCACAGTTCTGTCATGTTTTCTTCTCCTTCAACTCATCTACACTATCTTCGCATGTACCTTTGATGCACATTGTCTAGCCATCATGCATTCACCCTCTTTAGTCTTTATCTGTTGTCTGGGTTAAGAGCCATCTACCAATTGGTTCTGATGCAAATTGTTGGTACAGCGAAAGCGATCGTTGTGCAGCATTGGCTACAAGCAATCAAATAAAGGCATAGAATAAATAGAAGATAAGAAATAAGAGAATTTGGAAACGGGGTTTGGCCAATTCTGCCTACGTCCCGGGAGCGCTGAGCAACTACCAATATATTATTAGATAATAAGGATTACAAATCCTAGCACACCTATGGGCCCACCTGCCCATGGGGTGTTTCTATTTGGTGTTTATATCTTATGCACATTACAACAAGGGACTTGGGTCCAATTTACAACAATGTATATTCTACTTTATTCTAATACTAGGCAATGTGAGACTAACACAATAACATATTTCAAGCATCCCAACATTTTTTGATATTTTGTCTCCGGAAAAACCCAAAATTGGGGAACTATGAAAAAAGACACATGAAGGGTTTTAGAGGGCTTGGGAAACTCTCCAAAACATTTCCTTCTCTTTCATCCATCTCCCAAACAAGGGAGAGACTTTTCAAAATCATATTTCCTCTTCCAATATGAATCCTAATTCCCAAACATAACATAGGTAAAGGTATATGCTTGAGGGATGCAAGTCAATCTCATTTTACTTAAATCAACATCCTTAGCGGATAAAACATACATTGTATTTTGCTATATCCTTTTATGAAGGATCAACATAAATTGATAGATACTTATTATTAAAGTTGTAACATTTTTTGCTACTCTATGGATTGGCAATTATCCCCGTAGATCAACACAAGTATTTTAAAGATGATTTATTGCATAATTGTTATAGGTTAATTATCATGCTTACCCATCTAGAGTTCACAAGTGATGGACCCGTGAAAAGTAGAGACATCTTTTTTTCACATGTAATATAAAACAATAGTTATAAATTATCTTTAACTATATAGTCTCATACCTATACAGTATTAGAATCTCTCTCATTTTGATAAGTAATCGGTTCATTCATGAGCCCCTAGAAGTCTCTCAAGATCCGCTCCTTACTCATGCCTCTTTCATCATCAAGTGATAATTAAAGACTGATCTTCACCAAGATATAGAGACCAATAAATGAGATTTTGCCTATATAAAAAACCACTTTCTGCGCACAAAATGTTAATTAAATATTTGAATTCATACTTGAAGAACACAATCACATATTCATTATGTCGAGGAAACACATTGTTTTATATTAGTTTATATCATTCATATTCCGCTGCAACATCAAAATGGCATGAGACGTGATTCAAATGAGTGGAACTCCTCGAGTACTTGAGAGTTGAGATCAATATTGAAATTATGAGGAGAAATTTTTTTATTTTATTTTTTATTGCAAAATAACATGAAATCGTGATTCCTACCTATTAAAGAGGTTTTTTGTCACGTGTCATAATTCTCATCCAATAATAACTTCTCAAGTATCGGAGAGGATCCTTATGCGATTCAAATATATGTACACCAAATATTTTCTTATTAATAAAAGGTATACAGTGCACTCTCTTCCTTCAATTCCATACAAGTTAGCCTGTGGAGCTTTCACGCAAGTCTCAACCGTTATCATTGTAGTACCTTTTTATGATTCCTTCAATGTTGTTAAAATTGTACTGGTTATCAAACCGATCAAGGTACTGGTATAATGATACAGTGATTTAACTGGTAGTTCGTAATTAAATCACATGCCGGTTAAACCGGACATACCTGCTTATATTTATATATATAAAAACATATAATAAAAAATATTCAAATAGGTAGATACTCAAATTTATAATACATATTCATAATCTACTCAAAATTTGCATAAATAAACAACTTTAAGTCTTTAACAAATTCAAAGTCTAAATTACAAAACATATATCAATCCAAAAGTATCACTTAACAACCGCAAAATATAAATAAATGACACAAGTTCACAACTCACTCTACGAAACAAATAAATTTGGAGTTTTAACATTTAACACCAAGGTGTCAAAGGTGTCTCATATCGAGATTATATTTTTGTACTAAATCCTATCTTCATACACTCTAAGATTACACAAATGTCACGGAGATTACATACGAATGTTAAGAACTAAAAGGTGTAATCTAAATATGCCTTGGAAGCATATATCTTGAAGTGTTGAAGATGGGTTGGAAAGATGGGTCACCATGTAATGGATTTTTAAGTATTTTTTATTTTTAAAAAAATTGTGTATAAACCGGCCAGTTTAGTCAAATACCGACCGGTTCACCATTTTTGACCGGTTTTGACCAGTTTTGATATGACTGGTTCAATATATGTACCTTACCAGTTAGGTATCCAGTTCACCAGTTTTCCGGTCAAACCGATCGATACAGTACAGTACAATTTTTACATCATTAGTCATTCTTTTTCTCTATTTGGAAATTGTCCATGCACCTTGGGTACACAACCTTATGTTCACTACTCTATTTTAACCTTTCAAAGTTTCAAGTTCCAAGTTTTCTAGTTTCATATACCCCTTCATTTGACATCTTTCAATATATTTTTACTATGGGTTTGGAATTTGGCTATTGTTTTATATGTTATGTGGTGAAATACTACAAATAGATAAACAAAAAAATATTAAATTTTGGGTCTTCCCCTTCTTTGACATACAAGTTAACCTATGGTCTTCAAATAGAATGAGGAAAAAAACATTAACTGTGGATGCACAACTTCCTAGTCACATGTTCATTTTTAACCTTCCCAGTTCATAGTTTAATATACCACTTGTTTTCATCTTAACATGATTGATTATATTTGTTTCTGTGGGTCTGGAATTTGGGTATTGTTTACATGTTATTATGTGATACAAGAATACAAATAGATAATGTAAATGATTCTGTGAAGGGAGGAACCTAATGCTGATCCTAAAATTCTGAGCCATTTGTAATGAAAAAAGTAAGTCATTGGGCAAAGGATAGTTCTCCTTACATGGCATGTGATGCCCACATGATTTAGTGCAGAATGAGAACATGATAGACTTAAAATCAATTTCATTTTTAGTCTATTATCACCATAACTAGTGTTTTAAATTGCGATTGTATAATTATATTATATTTATTATAATTGTAGGAAATATGATTGATATGATCAAAATTATGATTCCAAAATGGTTACAAAATTCTATTTTTTTGTACTACCATTGTATATACTTATTCTATAGGTAATGAATTAATCCTTTAAGGACTCGTGGTTGACCTCCCAATAAAGAATACTTCCAAAAATCGAATTTCATTAAACTTTCTGATCATCCTAAAAATCTAATAAAACTTTATATCATTAAACCAACATTTGTTAGTATGTTGGACTACTCTAAACCAATATTACAACCACAATTCTTCACATAAAATTACAACAACAATTGTGGTTCCAAAATATAATTTAAAATATTGATACCAACTTTTAGGTTAAAATGCTCCATGCTTTTTTTTAGTTTTGCAAATGTAATGTATGGATCGGTATAAAAACTTTTCAAACGATTAAAGTAATAAAACGTTCACATCAAACATAAATGTGAACACAAGTGCAACGGTGCCTTTGATTCTAATCATGGGTTGACATTTGACAATGACATTACTTGCAACTATGGGAACCATAACTGCTTCAACATGCAATTAAAGTAATGCAATATTGTTATCTTCCCTTTGCATTTTATTGAGAGCATATCTGTTATAGTAAAACGTGTCACTCTATATGCTATTGTTTGTGATTGATTATAAAAATGTATTTAAGTTAAGAAAAATAATGATTCAATATTTTTGGATCAATAATAAATAATGACATATGGAGTACTATACTTTTATGAGACAAGAGATATTCACTCCATTTTATTATAGTTTTTTCAATTAGTTTTCCAGAATAGGGTTACTTTGAAAGTAATAGAAATTAAAAGTCAAAACGTTGCCGTATTTTTGGATATCTGAGACGCCTAAAAATGGAATCTTATATCAGTGGCATATCCAATATGGTTTATTCATTAATATTTAATGCTTTCTTTAAAGCAATTCTCAATATGAGCTAGCTCATTTTATGGGTTTTATTTTCCTTAGTTTTTAGGGGTGACTTTAAGTACAAATATAACATTATGAAGTAAAATATTAAAATAAGTACAAAGTAATTACTTACTTTCCTGACAGAACATATTATTTACGAAGAAAGACTTACATGAAAACGTATATATATATATAGATAAACAATAAAATTTTGACAACACATTAAACATTTTTAATTTAATTAAAATTTAATTATTAATGATAGCACAAGAAAGCAAAAATATATTTGTTTTTAAATATAATGTATTATATATGTCTTTATGCATTTTTTTTTTCTGATTTAAGGTTCCATAAACACAACCTCAAGGTTGAAGATAACAAAATATTTTTTCATCCAGGGTGTTTCTCATCTGATTGTTCAATAAAAAATTAGTTTAATAAAAATTATTGTACTTGTGATTTTTTTCTAAATATAAATATCATCGAATTAAATTTAATTCAATAAAAATAATTCATAGACATTAAAGGAATTAAATTCAGTCATGTGATAGGTCAGAAATTGGCTCTTGTACCTTTTCAGTGCTGATTAAGAGACACAAGTTGAAAAATAAAGTGATAACTATTTTTTTCATTTGAGAATATTAAAAATATGAATAAATTATATTGATACTTCTAAGTTTTGGTAAAACTATATAGACTATCCCTCCCTTTTTTGCACCTATAGAAATTACTCATAGTTTATATAGGTACATTACACTTACTACCTCTGCCGTTAAATAAAACTGTTATGTGCATATCACATATCATTTAATAAACCCTTTTATTCATTTATATATTTTATTTTAAACCCTAAACATGCATATAACAAGTATAAAACAAATTCATTTCATCTCAGAACTAAAACTTGATTGAAATTAAATTTAACACACAAGCTCCTTTCATTTTTTCCCTCTCTTATTGCACGTACATTGGCACATAATATATAAATCATTTTTTTATCAGCAAATAATATATAAATCATATATTGATGTAGTGTGAGTAGATATTAAACTATAATATCAAACCCAGTTATTCATATAAATATTAAACTTGTAGTTGTGCTCTTTTCGTATGAGTTATGTTTTTTCTTATTATTGTTAAAATAAACGTATGTTGACTATAAAAATGTATTCATATAAAAAAATGCTCTTTTCTTATTCAGTCATTTGGTGGCATGGCCTCTGTTTATGATAATGAGTGGATTTAATAAAAAAATGTTCTTAACCTTTATACCATCCTTGACTACTTTAATAAGCAGAAACTGTAGCACCTCCAAAACCAATTTATTATTGTGAAGGTCCATAATATCATGATTCATGATATTGATCGTATCAAAACTAATCTAAACCAACAAATGTATTTAGTTAAAATTTCAATTAGTTTGTAAACTAAAACCATGTAAAACACAAACCACTAAATGTATTTAGTTAAAAAACCAGTTGATAGTGAATACTGTTAAATGTATTTTAGTTATTAGTAAAATGTACTCTTGTCTTTTTGTATTTACTTAACTTCCTATATGTATTGGCCCTTTGGCCTTATCTTTATTATTAATTCCATATTGCATTTCTCCTCTCCCTTCTCTCTTCTTCTTCTCCTCTCCCTTCTCTCTTCCTTCCTATGCAGCTGATCTAACATGGTATCAAGAGCAAGGTTTGCTAAGGCCACAGCTTTCGCGGATCCATCATCTTTTCTTCGCAGATCCTGTTCATGCTTTCGCGAAATTTTTCGCAGATCCTGTTCATGCTTCTGGGTTCCATCATCTTTTCTTCTTCTTTGCAGTGGTAGATCAGCCTCCGCATTTCGCAGATCGGAGATCTCAGTTTCAGATTCGCAGTTTTCGTTGAGCGAATTTTTCAGGTTTTCTGTTTCTCTTTCCCTTTGCATTTCGATTTCCCTGCTGTTGTGCTT
>NC_032011.1:20757356-20757621 GCF_001865875.1 Lupinus angustifolius | reverse complement strand
AGCTGATCTAACATGGTATCAAGAGCAAGGTTTGCTAAGGCCACAGCTTTCGCGGATCCATCATCTTTTCTTCGCAGATCCTGTTCATGCTTTCGCGAAATTTTTCGCAGATCCTGTTCATGCTTCTGGGTTCCATCATCTTTTCTTCTTCTTTGCAGTGGTAGATCAGCCTCCGCATTTCGCAGATCGGAGATCTCAGTTTCAGATTCGCAGTTTTCGTTGAGCGAATTTTTCAGGTTTTCTGTTTCTCTTTCCCTTTGCATTT
>NC_032011.1:20721261-20757256 GCF_001865875.1 Lupinus angustifolius | reverse complement strand
TTCGGATCCTTCGTTATCTTCGAGGCACTCAGTTTCAGAGTCTTCTTTTCTCTTCAACTTCTTCCTTGACATTGTCTGCTTATTCAGATGCTTATTGGGCTGGGGATCCTACTGATCGCAAGTCTACTACAGGTTTCTGTATCTTTCTAGGAGATTCTGTCATATCTTGGAAGAGTAAGAAGCAGGATGTTATTTCTCGCTCTTCTACAGAGGCTGAGTATCGTGCTATGGCAACCACCACTGCTGAAATAGTTTGGTTGCGTTGGTTACTTGCTTCTTTGGGTGTTGATCAACCTGAACCCACTCCCATGTACTGTGACAATAAGAGTGCTATTCAAATCGCTCATAACTCTGTCTTTCATGAGCGTACTAAACACATTGAGATTGATTGTCACTTCACACGTCACCACTTCCAACATGGCACCATCACCTTACCCTTCATTTCTTCTTCGTTGCAGATTGCTGATTTGTTTACCAAACCTCATTCTACTCAACGTTTTCGTTTCTTGACTAACAAACTCTCGATGCTTTCGATTAACGCATCTTGAGTTTGAGGGGGAATGTTAAATGTATTTTAGTTATTAGTAAAGGGTAGTCTTGTCTTTTTGTATTTACTTAACTTCCTATATGTATTGGCCATTTGGCCTTATCTCTATTATTAATTCCATATTACATTTCTCCTCTCCCTTCTCTCTTCTTCTTCTCCTCTCCCTTCTCTCTTCCTTCCTATGCAGCTGATCTAACAAATACCATCCAAACATATATTGAGAGTAGTTTTTTCAAACATTTTATGAAGCAGGTTGTGAGCAATCAAGTAAGAATAGTATTCAAGGCCCCTAGTCTTAATGTGAAAGACCCCTCCAATTATTTATTTCACTTAAACTAACAAATTTGTTAGGCTATGAGTTTCATTTTTAGGAGGTCACCCATTGGCAAATTTACTTTGACTTTAAAATTACCGTAATAGTGTAACTTTATTTTTATTTATTAAAGTAGTATACCTTTGTTAAAATCGCCTACCCATTGCCGATTTGTATTTTTTTTCCTGGTCCCACCAAAATCGGCATTGGAAGTTGAGTTTATTTTTTTACTAAAGTTCTATGGAAATCTGCAACCATAGTGGAGTTTTCCACTTTTTTATATTTTATATTACATTGGCAAAATTGGCATCCACAAAGGAGTTTTCAGTTTGTTTAAATTTTTTTTCTGCTACAGAATTCGACAATCTTGTAAGAGTTTTATGTCCATTCTATGCCCTACCTAAATCGCCCATGCAGAATGAGTTTTCACTTTGTTTTACAAATTTTTTGCCGGCAATGATGTAGGAGAGTTTATTGTTTTTCACTTCTATAAAAAGCATATCTTTGCTTTCACCTAAAAGCACATATTCTCAAAAATACTTGTTCTCGGGTACTCTTTCTCTCTATTGTTGGAAAGGCAGTGTTATATTTTTCATTTGGAGCTATTCACCTCTTCCAGATTGTTACCTCATTGTAGGTTAGTATTTTTACTTACTTCATTGTATCTTACTTCATTGTATGTTACTTCATTGTAGGTAGTTTTATATTTTTTATTACATCTATTAAATTTGTAATATTCTTATGTGATGTCTTCTCATCTGGCCGTGAAATGATGGGAGCATTGACTGAGCTATACCCCTATGCATATTCTACCCACATTGATGAAGCTCCTCCTACTCATCATTATCATATGCCGGAAATTGAGTCTCCGCAACAAACTCAAGTGGATACTCATTCTCAAGCACACACTTCATTAGTTACTCCTCAACAACAACAACAATCTCGTATGAGTTTGGAAATTTTAATTATTCATCTATCCATTCGTCGTCAGGTTCTCAATTTTCACTACCATCAATGTTTGCTACTACTTCAACTACCCCATTGTCGGCATACGATTCTCAACAATATTATCGTCCTACTATGCCGTCTACAAACATTTTTAGTATGCAACACACTGATAATGAAGTTGTTGTTGAGGATGTTGATGAAGATGATGGAAAGGAGGAAGAGTCACAATTTGTGACACGTGCTAAAGGGAGAATCTCGCAGCGAAATGAACAACACAACAGTTAAGAGTTCAACCGCCAAGAAGAAGAAAACCACCTCCATGTGGCACTTCATCACATAGACGTCATTAAAGTTTTTTGGGATCTAATAAATTGAAATTTTAATATTGTAATATTTTGTTTATAATAATATTATTGTTGCAAAAAAATTGATGAGGGTGTTCGAGTAAAACTACTAAAATAATAAAAACACTAAAAATTCCTAGGGCATAAAAAATGAAGATAAAAGTCTAACAACATTGCCGAGTTATTTGGCAGGAAAAAAAATTAAAACAGATTGAAAACTCCTCCTGCATGGGCGATTTAGGTAGGGCATAAAAAACAAACTGAAAACTCCAACAACATTGCCGAGTTCTTTGGCAAGGAAAAAAAATTTAAAACAACTGAAAACTCCTTTGAGGATGCCGATTTTGCCATGTAATATAAAATATATTAAAAAAAGTGGAAAACTCCACTATTGTCGATTTCCATAGGACTTTAATAAAATAAATAAACTCCACTTCCAGGGCTGATTTTGGTGGGACGAGGAGAGAAAAAAAGTACAAATCGGCAATGGGGTAGGCGATTTCAACAAAAGTATACTACTTTAGTAAATAAACATAAAGTTATACTGCTACGATAATTTTAAAGTCAAATTATACTAACAGAGTAAATTTTCCACCACCATTGCTGCTCTTAAGCTCACCACCATAGGCAAGAAAGGTGAAATGCACAATTTGAAGGTAAGTGACTTTAAGTATAAAAAATTAAACATGGAAGGGTATTCATTTTGTGTGGGCTACAAAGGTCATCACGACCTGCATGGCAGCTAATACATCATTTTCATGTTATCATCCCATTGTAGAAAGACGATGAAAATTGAGTTTTTATCAATCATGAACACATATAATAAACACATAGTAAATCTAAAAATATGGAAAATATATAACAAAGAAAGTGACCCCCTAAATCAGGCAAAGATGAAAATTGTAGAAAAATGTGTGCAGGTTTTTAGTCACTTCCTTCCCACAGGGTCAACTAGGCTCCCAACTATTATTATTTCAATCTTAATTTTAGAAAGATGATCTCATGTGCTAAAAAAAATAAAAGTGTTGTTTTAAATATAGGGTATTTTAGTCTTTTAATCCCTCATTTGTCTCGTCAGTTCTTAATTTGAAAAAGATGACCTAACATGCTTTAGTGTGTAGATACTTATGGAAAACAAAAAAAAAAGATATATCTAAGTACAAAAAAGATGTGATATGTGTAGTTTCATTAGGAGGTACATGTAATTTACTCTAAAAATATCAATTTCAGGAAAAATGAAATTGATAAGATACAATATTTCTAATGTACAATATGTAAGGTCAAGCAATATAATGAATATAAAATAATATGTAAGGTCAAACAATATAATGAATATAAAATAAACTTTTGTACACTATTGGAGTATTACGAATTAAAGGTAATATAATTATACTTTCCTATAAATTACTTTGGTTTCTTTTTTAAATTTGTAGTATTCTATAAATTATTTTGTTTAACTTAATGTTAATGTTTTATGCAATTGATCTTTATTCAGGACCGACCTATATATGAATTAAGTCAGGACCAATTATCTTTAGACCATATTTTTGGTTGAAGTAGGTCACATTCAATGAGATGCATTTGAATTTTAAAGTACATCATATGGCATAAAGTAATAGCCATAAGTTAGATAAACCCAATGTAACAGTGCATCCCCTTTGAACTAATTTTTGCAAATTCCAAAAGTTATACTTTGCATTCTCAATTTAGACTTAGACATTCTTGTTTTTTCGCTTTCACATGCAATGTGACTGACAATTGAACAGTGATAATTATTGCTCATTATTTTTATAAAATGAAAATAATGCATTTTGGTTTAAGAAAAAATAAATGCACTGATAGTTTATGAGTTTTATAATTTATCATTATATTATCTATTATTCATATTTAATTATTATTAACTCTATTTCAAATGAAATGAGTGATGAATAATGTGATGATTATATATAAATCTTTATACTAATACTCTATAAATATTATACTCTTTTGGTTTTTCACATGCATCTAGAACTGCATGTTCTGGAATTTAATGGCTGGTTGGCCTTTACTTTTCCTTTTTATTAATCCTTTATGCCCTTACTATTAATACTACGTTTTTTTTTAATTTTCCATTGATTTTAAAGTTATGTGATCATTATTTTTGTCCTTTGGTGCAGAATATTTGGAGGTTCTTTGGCATGTGATAGATCTTTTTTTATCTTAAAAAATCATACAAAAAAAATTCTAAATCCATTTTTTTCATAAAAATAAAACAAAACCATTCACTATTTGTGAGAAGCAAGCTAGGAAATTTGTTGAGGGTTACTTTATATTTTAGGTTTCCTATTGAAAGTTAATTTATTTTAGTCCAATTTATCTCCAATAACATCCTTGTAAAAACGAAATATAATTATGGTAAAAATTCGGAAGTATGATAGTAAATTTCGTTATGACCAAAAGAAATTCTCTTGTTGTGGACTAAATTATAGTAAACTCAATTTTCACGTCATGTCCCATAATTCTTAACCAATTCCAAAGAGAGGGTTATAGATCTATTGACGTTTTGATATTTTTGATATATATGTGTCATTATACCAACATTTTATTGATCGATATTCAATTGGGTTTAAGGTTTAACAATTATGACCACAAAAATTTTCTGGTTGATTCCTAGCTACCAAGAAGTGCTGCTAGGTATATAACCCACTTGCATTTTTTGTCTTCTTAATAACAAGTATTTTCTCTTAGGTTTCTGAATGTCCCGATAAATTCCTGATTATTAGGCCCAGGCCCAAACATGGGAAGATGTAGCAAGTGTGACAGCCCGCCCAGTCAAGGACTCAGATGATGAGAGACCCATTTTAAGTATATAATGTGACTCCATCTCTAACAAGTATCGCTCTTAGAAATTAAACTATTAATATTTTAATTATTCTAAATATTTAATAGGGTCTTACAATATTAGATCAATATTTTGTTGATAGTTATATATTTGACTCGGTGCTTGGCAAGACGTTTGCCCCGAGCAATAAATAAGAAAAATAATTGCATTATGGTTAAGTTGATTTTGCATGGGTGCATCCATCTTATGTACTTCATGGAGGAGTACCAGCAATGATAAAGAATCTAGTAAGGATGGAACCCATAAATGTGAGGAGCAATCGATGAACTAAAAATGTATCACTTCATGTATTATTTATTGTAATTGATCAAAAATATATATTTTAAATTAAAATTTCATTAATTAAATATTTTTAGATGAGAGATACGTTTACACCCAAGTTAAATTACACTAATTATACTCAATCTCAACCATTGATTTTCTTAAATCATGCAGACTAAACGGGTGAATGAACTAAATAATGAGATTTAAAAAAAGAAATTTCAGATGACATTTAAGTTTCATTCATTTGGTATGCATGATTTAAGAAAACTAATAGCTGAGATTGAATATAATTAATGTAATTTAAATTGAGTGTAAACGGATCTCTCCTCATATTTTTATAACTAATCATAACTGATAACTCATAAGATAAGATGACACATTTTATGGGATATTAGATTTGCTATAATAAAAGTATAGTAGGTGAGATTCAGCTTATTAGGATCAACCATTTGAAACGAGAGGATAAGTATGCCTTGGTGCACACGGAAGCTACCCCTATAAATGCCGGAGATCATTGTGTAGGTGAAGCAGATCAAAGGTGCAGAGGGAGAAGAATAGAACATAAATGAGTTTAATGAAAATAATCAAAATTAATATTGTAATATCTATGTATTGTTAATGTAAATATTTATACATAATCAATATATTGTTAATATAAAGATTTATACATAATCAATATATTATCCACAAATTATTTTATTACTTTTATTTAACAGTTAGTGATGATTAAATATAAATGACTTAAATGAAAATAATTAAAATTAATATTTTAATATCTAAATATTGTTAATGCAAAGATTTATACTCAATCAATATATTATTCACAATTTGTTTTATTACTTTTATTTAACAACTGATGATGATTAAATGTAAATGTTGCATAATATCAAAGTAGTGCACTTTTCATTAACCTTCTGGATACAACACATAAGATTTTCCCCCTATGAAATTGTGAACCTCATCCATAATTTTATTTTTTCTATGTCATGAAGTTCGGGAGCACATGTGCTGTCCCACACTTTGTGTCATTCCATGTACCATGAGCTTATGATTGGTCATAAAAATATTTAATAATTACATTTTAACTTAAATATTTTTTTCTGACCAATCACATGTCCATGAGACATGGAGTGGCAGAATGTGTGTGACAACAGATGTGTACCGCTGTGCACAAGGTCCACCATTTTTTGACCCCAATTTTCTCTTTCTGAAAATCGTGGATCCCATCCACGATTTTCACTCTTCATTTTTCTCTCTCCAAAAATTGTGTTTTCGGTCCATTAGTCCTACCTCCATTTTGCCCTAAATTCATATTAGTGTAGTAATAAATTAGTGTATTATTCGTATTATTTTTCAATGTATTTTATGACAAATAAGTTGAATGACAAATGCATTTACATATTCAGATTCCAATACAATGACATAATCATTCTTACATACTTTGAATGATTAATACATGTTCCTTGTCATAAAAAAACGATATGCATGCTATGATGCACACTACTTAAGAGTCAATGACAAAATTTTGAATGACAATTGTATCTACATTAAGATTCCAATGCACTTACATAATTAAAGTTACTTTATTGTATTGATTAAGACATTTAAAAATAATTACTATATTTAATGTAGTAGTTTATTTTTCCAATGTATCATTCATTGTGTGTCATAAAATACATTGGAAAAATAATAAGAATAGTACACTAATTTATTACTATGTTAGGATAAGTAGACCTAGAACACAATTTTTGGAGAAGAAAAATGAAGAGTGAAAATCGTGGACCTCATCTAGGATTTTCAGAGAGAGAAAATTGGAGCCCAAAATCGTGGACCATGCCCACAACTTTAGGAGAAAGAAAAAGTGAAATTATGTACGGGATACATGATTTCATAGCGAAAAAATTCTCATGCGTTGTATCCACAAATTCATTAAAAAGTGCACTACTATAGTAACATTTTAAAAAGTTACACCAAAATCATAATAAAAAAGTCAAACTACACTACTTCCATAAAAAATTTCAGTCATTTAGTTGGTAATTAGACCCAACTAAATTATAACTAAATATGTATAAGCAAACAATTTAATATTAATATAAACTTAACAAATCTTACATTTTTTCTCCTACATAATCTGTTACATCTTATTTATCTTCTTATCTCTTTCTTTTTATTGTATCATATCACCAATTACATCAACCATTTGTTCACTCTTTTCTTCTTATCCTTTTCATATCTACATTAACTTACACCTCTAAGTGTAAGATTATGACTTTTCAAAATTTAATCATATATAAAGAAATCATAGCAAACAAAAAATATTCATAAAAGTGGAGAACAAGAACTCAGGGTTTACTTTTTGAAAACAAAAGTGGTAAACGAACTTATAGCTTATAGTTTTAAAGAATGATGAAATAAGAGTCACATAAGGGGGGTGATTACCATATTCCACAGCGACCCTAAAATTATTTGCTTTCTTTAGTGTTTATATATATATACATAAAAATATATCAGACATATATTGATTATTGGAAATTTACATATCTACTTAGACGTATTTATATTTTATAAAAAGTTGTCAGTATTATAACTATAGTATTATAATAAATCTCTCTCATATATGTATACTATTATAATTTAGAACTATATTTTCCTAACCTTTTATATTTATCATTGATGCATTTTTAAAAATGAAAAGTTTATATATATTTTGATAACATTTTTTTAATGTTTCAGATTTTAATTATTCTTTGGTAACTTAAATTTAAAAATTCTCAAAACTCATTCTTCACCTCATATTTCAAGTACTCTCAAGTCGAAGTTAACATGTCATGCCTCTATTAATTTGGTATTGTAATTTATTTGTAGACAAAATGATATTAATATTTCATCTTAAAATTAATTAGTAAAGAGAAGAAAAATTTAATATGTAGTTAAATCATGTTTAAAAGAATATACAGGACAACTTATGTCACAATAAATGATATGTATGAAAATCTTAGAAAATGAGGGTTTACTCCTAAAGTTTATCTAACACATTAACAGCAAGTCTTTTATACATGTCTCATTTTTCTATGTCGGTCCAATAAAAAAATTGACATTTTATTATAAAGAACAATTCTAAAAACATAAAATAAAATATTTGCATTATTTGGAGAAATCTTATTGGCTAGGGACATAGAAACCAGTGGCAGATCTTAACTTAAACTTTAGGAGGCGCACTAATATTTAGAGTAAATTACACTGACACCCCTGAGTTTTAGTAAAATTACACAAATCACCCCTCACTTTTCTACATCTACACAAACCTCCCATAGTTTTTATACTTTCATTACATTGACCACTCATGCATAAGAAATAAATGTAATCTTTTAAACAAAAAATGTGATAAATGCAATTAAGTTAAACAAAATATGATATATATGTAGACAAATTTAAATAATATACAAATCAATGTATCTTTATTATTTTTGGTTACAAAATGTATCAACAATTCTAAAGAAATATTATTTAAATCGCTCTTATAATATAGCGTAACAAACCAAAAATAATAAAGAAATATTGACCCATATATTATTTGGTGGACTTGTCTCCACAATATATCATGTTTTGTTTAACTTAATTGCATTTATCACATTTTTTGTTTAAAAGATTACACTTATTTCTTATGAAGGGGTGGTCAGTGTAATGAAAGTATAAAAATTAGGGGAGGTTTGTGTAGGTGCAAAAAAGTGAGGGTAGTTTGTGTAATTTTACTAAAACTCAGGGGGTGTCAGTGTAATTTACTCTAATATTTAATTACACGTTAATTAATTGCACATGAGTTAAAATTTTCATTTATTTTCTTTTCAATATTAATCACTATGTTGTGTACAATAAATTTATCTTCTATCTTCCTACATAATTTTGTTTGGTTGTTTTCATTGTTGAAAATAATATTTATGTTAGCCGAACCACAATAGTTAAGATAAGACGAACAATTTGATAAAACAAGACATGACTGACAACATATTGGTTGAGAGTTTTTCAAACTTGAATGACTTAATAACACCAAGAATAAAATATTGAAATTGACATCTCAAACTAATCTCTCTCTTGCTCATTAAAATTTATAGCATATAATTGTTGGACAAAAATACATATATTATTAATATTAAATGAATTCTTATGATATATATTATCAATCATACATAATCTCTTTCATTATGTGTAAAATATTTTCGAACTCAAATGAAGTCATATGTTATAAACAACATCATCATCTACATGTGTAAAAGAATGAGTTCCATTTATGTATAATTTTTAGAATGACAAACAAGTTAGACTGCATTTATTTATCAAGGTAGAAATTAAAGGAATATGTGAGCTTCAATGAGTTACTTCATAAAAATGTCGTTTGGGTGTAGGTAAGTGGAGTGTATGTGTTGTTTCAAAAAATGTATTAATCTATGTGTCATTTGTTATGATTGGTTGAGAAAATGTACTTTATAATTTAAAAGTTTAATAATTAAGTATTTTTCAAGTATCACATGGATTGACATATTTTGTGGGACAACAAATATGTTTTTGTATGCAAAAAATTCATGGAGGCAGCATCCCCCACCTACCCCTATAATCATCCGCCACCGGTAGAGACACACTCATTTTAGGACAAGTGATCCCGATTCACAGAAATCATGGGCTTAGTAGCTGTTGGAGGTGGTAATAAGCCTACATGAGAAAAAGAAGTTTAGCATATAACAATGTTGGTGAAGAGGATGAGCATCAATTTATTCAACGGATCAAGTCCATGGAGATAAGGATAAGGGTAGCTTGATTTAAAGATATTGAAGGTGGGGGTGGTGGCTTAAGGTTAAATAGGTGACTCAGCTTTGAGAGGATATGAAATGGAAGTTAAGATAAAGATAAAGATAGGAATTTTATATTAAAGTTTGTACAACTTGTGGAAGATAAATGGTTTCACATTTGCAAATAATATATAGTTACGCAAATGGATAAATCATTTTTTGTTTTCTTATAAAATAACATTATACTATACAAAAACTGAAATTTTGATAAAATTAAGTTAGATTCAAAGACAAAATTTCTGTTAGATCTCTATGGCCAAAAAATCAATAGTTCGATTCCTATAAATAACATTTATTGAGAGGGACATCCATACACCCAAAAAAATTATTTCCTTATCAAAAAATGTAAAAAATACCATTAGTAATACAAAAAACGAAATTTCACATAAGTTGAAAATAATTGAGACATAAGAGTAGAAGTATTGGAGAATCATATAAGTGTAGTAAATGAAGTGGGCTAGAGCCTAGAAGATCCAATATTAGAGGGATTTAACAATACTTGATAGAAAACATTGTATAAACAATTCTAATTTGTAATTATTTTTTCATAAAATAAATTTAAAAATTTACAAAAATCAAAATTTCTCTTATATTTTAGTACTGGATAAAATTACAGCTCATATGAAATAGAGAATCTCACAAGAATTTAAAGAGAGTGGTGGTTTATAAGCCAAAAAATACTAAATTTGAATAATAATATTTTAATTAGGGATTGCAGTTAGAATATCTTTAGTACAATTATAAAAAATTGCAAACAGTGCAACTCCATTTGTGATCATAATACTCAGGCCCGATCCTTCTATTTTATGGACCTGGTGCAATATATAAAAATGTGTCCCTTAATTTATAAAAACAATTTTAACTGTATGTGTAATTTGAACATCAAAATTTGACAGCAAAAAAATAATATCATCTTATATTTATATATTTCTAATTTCAAAGAAAATTTTATAACACTTGCACAAAAATAAAAACTTTCTCAAAAGGATATTAATGTATAAAAGTCTATAATAATATAATTAAATAAGGTCATACACAAATTACAATATCTATAAGCTAATAAGTGAAGTAATGATGTAAAATGTAAAGTGTTATCCTAAAATAATCAGAAAACTCAAACAAAGTAATTGAATTGGTATAAGTTAAAAAATTAGGGTCCGTGTTGAAAATGAACCCCGTACATCACATAACACATACATGTCGGTTGGCCACTATAATGTTGTTGCAAAGACTCCTATGATTTGCAATGACTTATATTCTAATGGACCATACTTTTTCTCTAGATAATAACAATGCAAGTTATGAGTTTCTACTAATGTAATTAAGTTAGGATAAATAACTATATATTTATGTTACAAGAATAATAGTCACACACAAATTCTTATTTCTCTAATATATAGTGATAGTCTGTCACACTCTCTAGATATAGACACTATTGGGGATGCTTAAAAAAATGTTATTGTGTTAGTCCCACATTGCCTAATATTAAAATAGAGTAGAATATCAATAATATATATTAGACTCAGGTCCCTTGTTATTGAGTGTACCAAATATAAGCACTAAATAGACACACTCCATGGGCACTTGTGCTCATGGATGTGCTAGAGCTTGTAATCTTTATTTTCTAATAATATATTGATAGCTGTTCAACGCTCCCGGGGACTGGACACAATTGGCCGAACCCCGTTACCAGATTCTCTTGGTTTTCTCTTCTATTTATTCTATGCACTATATTTAATTGCTCGTGGTCAAAGCTGCACAACGATCATTTCCACTACACCAACAATTGATATTAAAGTCAATTGGTAGATGACTCTTAAACCAAGCGTCAGATAATGACTAAAGAGAGTGAAGGCGTGATGGCTAGACAAGGTGTGTCAAAGGTACTACGCGAGGATAAAGTAGATGATTTGAAAGAGAAGGAAATATGACGAAACTGTGGTGTTGTGATATATGTGTTGATCCAGAATCCCAAGAGTTCATGTACTGGATTAGGATCAAGGTGAAGATAAGGACTCATGTGGTGAGTTAGGCTTTAACGCAGGTGCTGACAATATCTCTCTAGATGTTGAGAGAATGATCTCATTTGAGATGAAAAGTGGAATATACTAATGATGAGTCTGGGATATCATAGTGAATGATATTAATTCTTAGCAGATCCACAAAAGCACAGAGGTGCTGCCTAACTTTGTTGTAGGGTGTAACATGGGCATTAGCTTGGATGCAAGTTGTAACACGAGCAATGGTAGAGATGCAGGGTGTGACATATGCATTGGCTTGGATGCAAGGATTTGACACAAGCATTAGTTAGCATTGACGCAAGGTATGTGCTATGGGTATGCTCCATATGGTGGAGTATGATAGTTCTTTTGAACTATGATTGTCGGACTAGACAATGATGGTAATGATTGAGGCTCTCCAAGGATCAGTTTGACTAGGTATTGAAGATGACGATTGTTGGTGAACTTTTATGTAGAAGTTCCAATATATCAAAAGACTTCCTAGCAATAGGTGGTTAGGCAGCATGTTCCATTTGATGGCGGTACAGGAGTTGCACTACAAGTTTGGAGAGCTAGGCTCTTGGTAACATCGTTAATGATACTCGTAATGTTTATGTTGTGAGGGAGTAGACTCTTATGTGGAGGAGTTGTTAAAAAGAATTAGGCATTGAACAAGGTGGAGTCATATATTCGCTAAGGTGGAGATTCTTATGTAGATTTCCTAAGGAGCGAGATATTCGTCTATTATCAAGGTGGAGATTGTTGGGGATGCTTGAAATATGTTATTGTGTTAGTCTCATATTAACTAGTATTAATGTAGAGTATCGATGTTATATATTGACCCAGGTTCCTTGTTATTAACTGCACCATATATAAGCACTAAATAGAAATAACCCTTGGGCACGTGGGCCCATGGGTGTGCTAGGGCTTGTAATCCTTATTCTCTAATAATATCTTGGTAGCCGCTCAAAGCTTCTTGAGACGTATGCATAATTCGCTGAACCCCGTTACCAAATTCTCTTGTTTCTTCTTTTCTATTTATTCTATGCACTTTATTTGATTGCTTGTGGTTAACGTTGTGCGACGATCGCTTCCGTTGCACCAACAGACACAATTGGACGAACTTCGTTACCAAATTCCTTGTGTATCATATGGCTCTTAACACAAGTGTCAAATTCGAGGCGGGGAAGTTCGATAGAACTGGTAATTTCAGATTGTGGCAAAGGAGAGTTAAGGATGTGTTGGCTCAATAAGGTCTATCAAAGGTGTTGCGTGAGAATAAGCTAGATGATAGGATCAACTAGATTCGGAAAAGTTGAATGATAAGGCTACAAGAACCATATGACTATGTACATCAAATGAGGTGATGTATCATGTTATGAATTTGATGTCGCCAATAAAAGTATGGGAAACATTAGAGAAGCGGTTCATTCTAAGTCTCTAACAAATAAGCTGTATTTGAAATAGAGACTATATGGCCTGAAGATGCAGGAGGGTACTAGTTTGAAATAACATCTCAAAAAATTTAATTAAGTGATCAATGACTTGCAAAAACTTGATGTGAAAGTTGATGATGAAGACAATGTAATAATATTACTATGTTCTTTGCCAAATTCCTATGAACACTTAGTGATAATATTAATGTACGAGAAATACTCAATCAAACTAGAAGAGATCATATTTGTACTTTTGTCCCACACTCAAAGAAGACAGAATGTAGGGAAAAAGTCTAAGGGTGAAGGTCTGTATGTGAAAAGAAGCCAAACGCATGGGAGGAGACATGACATATGAGGTCCTGCCAAAGGGACCAAATTCTAGGGGCATAACACCAGTAGAGTGCTTTAAATGCAAACATAGTGGGCTTTATAAAAAGGATTGTCCCAATGAATGGATTTCTAGTAAGTTGATGGGGAAAGATGAAGTATCTACATATGTAAATATTGCACATAAAGATGACTTTGGTTACAACAGTGAATGTAATCTACTATCTGTATCATCAAATTGTAGTGTAGATGAGTGGTTACTTGACACTAGTTGTTCCCACCACATGACACCAAATAGAGAATTGTTCACCACATACATGGCAAACATTTTTGGTTTCGTGTATCTTGGAAATAATAAAGCATGTGCAATTATTGGCATGGGATAAATCAGAATTGCGATGGAAGATAGTGTAGTGAAGACGTTATATGAGGTTATGCACACACCAAATTTGAAGAAGAATTTGTTTTCATTAGGGACATTGGAGGCCAAAAGATTTAGCTATAGAGCTGATGAGAACATTGATATTCTTCGAGTATGCAAAGATGCTATGATTGTGATGAAAGGATGATGACTGTTGTGAATACTTACAAGTTGTTATGGAGTACAATTGTAGGTGGAGTTGATGGAGTGACTGAAGAGATTTCAGTAGATTCAGACCATGATACTACAAAATTATGGCACATCCATTTGAGTCATATTAGTGTGCGTGAGATGACTGAACTATGCAAAAGAGGACTGTTAAGGGGAGTCAGCAAATGCAAGCTAGATTTATGTGCTTGGGAAACAAACACAAGTTAGTTTGAAGGCTGACCAACATAGAAGTATTCTAGACTATGTCGACATTGATGTGTGAGGACCCACTCAGGAACCATCCCTAGGAGGTTCTAGATATTTTGTTATCTTCATTTATGACTTTTTACGCAAGGTTTGGATATATTTTTTGAAGCATAAGTCGGAAGTTTTTGCCAAGTTCAAGGTTTGAAAGGTAGGGGTAGAGAACCAGACTGGTAGAAAAATCAAATACCTGAAGTCAGACGTTGGTATGGAGTACAAACACTCACAATTTCAAAAATTCTGTGAGGAATATGGCATTGAGAGACATTTCTCAGTGAAGAAGAGTCCTCAGTAGAATGGTGTTGCAAAAAGGAAGAATATGACTCTTAACGAGAGAGCTAAATGTATGAGATTGAATGTAGGACTTTCCAAAGGATTTTGGGGAGAGGCACTTAGTATGACATACTATGTTATCAGTAGATCACCACAAGCTTCATTGAATGATAAAGTTGCAGAAGAAGTATTGACAAGTAACACAATCAATTATAATATGTTACACATATTTGGTTGTCCTGCTTATGTACATGTACCTAGTGATGAACAATCTAAACTTGATCTCAAGTCAAAGAGGTGTATCCTCATTGGATATACCAAATGTATGAATGAGTTCAAGTTCTAGGATCCAGTTTCCATAAAAGTGGTATTGAGTAGATATACAATATTTGATGAAGATTTCATGCTAAGACAATCAGTTTTGATAGAGGTGCCTAGGTCAAATGGAGAGACTCTGGGATCAAATATGATTCCAGTGAGTACTGAAATGGTCCAAGTGAATAAAGCCAAGGAATCATGCACTAGTTCAAGTGAAGGACGTGCTGATTCTCAGGCGGAAGTTCGGGTGTGCAAGAGTATCTAATTTCTAGAGATAGAGATAGACGTCATATCAAACCTCCATAGAGATATGGCTTTGAGGGTATGGCTTTAGTTTCTCTCCATATCAATTCAGGTGATCCATGTAGCTTTCAAGAGGCTATAAATAGCCAGGAGAATGAACAATGGATGGGTGTCATGATGGATGAGATGAAGTCTTTACACAAGAATTAAACTTGGAAGCTTGTCCTATTGCCCCCATACAAGTGTGTTGTTGGGTGCAAGTGGGTGTCAAGAGTAAGGCAACATTATTAGAAAAAGAAGGGGAAAAGATCAAGGCTCGTCTTGGTAGAAAAAAGTGAATTCATAATAGAAGGGGATCGACCATATTGAGATTTTCTCCCCAACTGTGAGACATACTTCTATCAGAGCAGAGCTTGCCTTGGTAGCCATCTGAGATATGCACTTAGAACAAATGGATGTCAAGACTATCGTTCTCCATGGTGAGTTAGAGGAGATAATTTACATGTCACAACCAGAAGAGTTCAGTGGATCTGGACAAAGTCACTTGGTTTGCAAATTGAAGAAGTCTCTATATAGGTCGAAGCAGTCTCCTAGATAATGGTACAAGCGATTTAACACTTATTTGTTGAAGCTTGGTTACAAGCATTATGCGTATTTATGAGTATCATTGTTGTGTTTATATGAGAAGCCTTGTTGATGAATCTTTTTATTTTTCTGCTACTTTATGTTGATGATATATTGATTGTTGCTAATCATTTGAGTGATCAATGAACTGAAAGTCATGCTAGGTAAGGAGTTTGACATGAAAGATTTAGGGGCTGCTAAGAAGATGTTTGGGTTGGAGATTCATAGAGATATGTGAGCTAGAAAACTATGGCTCTCCTAGCAAAGCTATTTGAAAAGATCTTAGAGAAAATTGATATGAGCAATGCTAAAGTAGTGAGCACTCCATTATAAAATCACTTCAAGCTTTCCCTAGATCATTGTCCAAAGACAAATGAAGAGAATAAACACATGTCAAAGGTTCTATATGCTAGTGTAGTGGGTTATTTGACGTATGCTACGGTTTGTACTAGACTGAACTTGACACAAGTAGTTAGTCAAGTATGCAAGTACATGTCAAAACTAGGGAAACAACATTGAGAAGTAGTCCAATGGATTTTCAGATATTTGAAGAGGACTACAAATTTCAATATCATGTTTGGCAGCCAATAAAGTAAACATTCAGTTGTTGGTTATGTTGATTTGGACTATGCAGAAAACTTGGAAGATAGAAGGTCCACAACATGGTTTGTCTTCACCTTTGCAGGTGGACCAATTATGTGGAGATCATCAATCCTGTCTATTGTTGCTATGTCCACAACTGAAGTAGAGTACATGGCAGCTAGTGAAGCTTCTAAGGAAGCCCTATGACTTATGGAGCTTGTAAATGAATTAGGCATTGAGCAAGGTGGAGTTTCACTACAATGTGATAATCAGAGTGTTATCTTCTTGACAAATAACCAAATGTATCATGCTAGGACCAAACATATTGATGGGAGATTTTACAAGATTAGGGAGTTGGTAGCTTGTGAGAATATACTATTGTAAAAAGTCCACACTTCAGAAAATGCAATTGATATGTTAATCAAGTCAGTTACCGTAGACAAGTTCAGACATTGTTTGAGTTTGTTGATCATTTATTAATGCTGGACTATGGAGTGCCCTCAACCCAATGGCGGAAGATGAAGATTGACGATATTCGCCAATGTGAAGATTGTTGTGTAATGGGTCATATTCCAGTGGACTAGGCCTTTTCTCTAGATAACAACAATACAAGTTATGAACTTAAGTTAATGTAGAAGAGTTTGAGCAGAAGGCTATATATTTATGTTATGTAAACCTAATGTAACAAAGAGAACAATAGTCACACACAAATCTTTATTTCTCTAATACATAATGGTAGTCTCTCAACGTTCTCGGGGACGTAGGCACAATTGGTTGAACCTCGTTATCAAATTTCTTGTGTTATTCTCTTCTCCCTATTCTCTTTTACTATTTGATTATTCGCTTGTTCCCAACATTCTAAAATCATAATATTTGGCCATTAATAACACAATTTAAAACATTGTTTACTATCTTATCCTATATATATTTATGTGAAAATTTATCATGTAAGGTGTGTTAAGCCCCCCAAATCCTTCAAATTTAATAAATCCCATTCACCACAATAAACTTATGAATGACAATATATTTTTCTCTCAAAAAGTTTGTTACTTCATATACCACATTAATCAGAAAAATATTTAATTCTTAAATTTATAATTTAAATATATTTATTAACTATATATGAAATAAAGTGATAGACATATAAACACCCTCCCAACTATCACGAGATCCCATGTCAAAGTAAAGCAAACGTGGAATAAAAAGTTTCTATGTATTTTTTATACCAAAGTGAAAGATAATGTAATGTCATGATATAAGCTATTAGAAACTTATGAAAATTGATAATTGATAAGGCATAGGATTAGGACGAACTAGAACATGTGTTTGGTGAGTCACCATGTTGGAAAAAAAATGCTACCTTTTTGTTGATGTCCATAACTCATAATAACTGCATTATGATCTCCATCACATGGCTTATTTGTGAGTAAACATCACTCATGAATGGAAGAGTCTAATATTAAATGCGTATACTCATATATAGCACATTTTTTAATGAGAGTAAATTTTAATTATTTTTTAATAAAATAATATTAAAAATTATCAAACTTCATTTTTCCCTTATATTTTAGTATTGGAGATGATGGGAACCTATTATTGTATGAGTCAAATCTCAAAACCCATTTGGCCATTCTGTATGCTTTTGTCCTCATTAGCTCTTCTTTTTTTCTCCACATCCAAATCTTGCCACAAGGATAAGCATCATCTTATGTGTTTTTAATTAAAGTCACCTTGGGGACCATGTATATTATGTATTTCTCGTGGAATGCATTGTGTTTATCTTCATGGTCATAATCAATGTACTATATATAGCACAAGTTATTTGATTTCTTTGTACCCAAAGTTACATTATCCTATTGGTCATTTAATTTGGTCATTGTCATTGTCATTAACATAGTCATGGATGAAGTTAGTGGTATGTATACCTTTTATTTTTTTTGCTTATTTATTTATTTTAAGAAAACCTTATTATTAGTAAGGTAGTTTTAGAAAGTCTTCTCATTGTTTAAAGGTTGGGTGAAGGAGAGAAGAAAGTTTTGGATGGTTTTTCAAACCATCTAAAGTTATTCCTGTATCTAGTTCTATACTTCTCACAATTTGAGGTATTTCTGGAGACAAAATGTAAAAAATAGTAAATATTTTTAATAAAATTATATATTACATATTATTGTTCGTTTCTCATTATTAATTACATTTTTAAAGGAAAAATAAAAAATATATATTATAACATTATCATTAGTTTACTCTTCCCATCTGAATTTCATATTCTAAACAAGGGAAATGATTGATTTCCTTCCCTTTCACTTCCTTATATTCTTAGCCCTTTAATCCATCTTCTCTCCTTTCTCTGGTAACTCCCAACATAACCTCTTATTTCAAATATTAAATCCTTTTTAATCTGTCAATTTCTTTATTATTGTTAAGATTGCTCATTGGTTGATATAATGATCATGTCAAGAAATCTTGTGCAACTTGTATAGAAAGTGACAAGTTATATGCATTTCTAGTGGATCCTTCAAATTCCCTATATTTCATTGTTTGATTTTATTCATTAGTGGTGGAAGCTAAGGATGGAACTGTTTCATTTGCTTCCGCATTTGCTGGTCACCAAGAAGGTAATTATTTTTCAAGATTTAACTTTTTGCTACACTATGGCTACAAAATATGAATATTCAAATAAACAAAATTTAATCTCAAAAATTTCTCTTTTCACACACAACTGAGTCTCCTATAACTTTGTTTTTGGTGTTGAATTTGTTAAATAGCTATACAATATAGAGACCACAAATTTCTAAGAAAAGCTGTTGAAGAGGCATATAAAGGGGTAGAATGTGAAGATGGTGGTCCTTTTGGTGCTGTTATAGTTTGTAATGATGAAGTAGTTGCTAGCTCTCACAACATGGTTCTGAGGAACACTGATCCAACTGCTCATGCAGAAGTTACAGCAATAAGAGAGGTAATAATTACATTATAAATAGCCAACTAATATTTAACATTTAATTTATTATAAAGAATTTGACAATATATACAATTATAATTGTGTTATACATATGATATAATTATGAGTATCTTCATGCTTCATGAAATATTAATATTTAGTTGATTATAAACACAATGCATTATTCATATTCAATAACTCATAAAAAGAATTTATATAGTGTTGAAATGTGTTAGGACTCAGTAGTATAATAAATTCAACGTTGTATTTAAGTCATGAGACTCTCACTTGATAAAAAATAGTTTTGGATCGGACTTTCATCATATACTTAAGTCCAAATAATTGATGTTCTTTATTGAGAGATGTGTCACGAAAATATCTACCTATAGGCTAATTAATATATATTACCGAATATTGATAGGAGAGTGAAGCCGCCAAAACAAAAAGGTTACCATCAATTATTGTCGATAAAGTGAAACCAATATTAGGAGTCTCATATTAGGTATCATAACAAACATATTAAGTCATGAAACTTTTTTACTTAATAAATAATCTTTTGCCTTCAGCTTGAAGTCCTAACAAAATGCTAGTTGAAACTTTAAACTCTGAAGAACATAAAAACTCATTGTATTAACAAATTGAATTCAATTTTCAGGCATGTAAGAAGCTTAAGCAAATAGAACTTTCAGATTGTGAGATATATGCTTCTTGTGAACCTTGCCCTATGTGTTTTGGTGCAATCCATCTTTCACGAGTTAAGGTTAGAATGACCCACTTTTCCTATAACATGCTTCTATTATTTTTCATCAACAACCATGCATAATTTGGAGGCATAATATTTAACAATATTAATATAATACAGAGGTTGGTTTATGGAGCAAAGGCTGAAGCAGCAATTGCAATTGGGTTTGATGATTTTATAGCAGATGCATTAAGAGGCACTGGTTTTTATCAGAAAGCACAGTTGGAGATTAAAAGAGCTGATGGCAATGAAGCCATTATTGCTGAAGAGGTTTTTCTCAAGACAAAAGCAAAATTTCGTATGTATTAAATTTCCTTAAGTCATTATGTCACAGCTGATGTATTTACTGGCATATATAAATATAAATAATGTTATTTTATCAACTATTGTGTAACAATTTTTAATTGTTGTTTGTTTTCTATGAAAATTTCTATATACGTGTAAAGATAAAAAAGAAAGAAATATGATAGATAACAATATTTTGATTTATCAAATGAGAAATGGTTAAGGAGTATAAATTGTTTTAATTCATCTGATTCTTGTTCATATTTTTTCTACAACTTTATCATCCGATAAAACATATGTTCTTGATATACTTCATTGTTTTTCTTCACTTGAACCATGTCTCACACGAACACCTCTATCAAAAGTAACTATAATAACAATGAAATCTTCATCAATACTGTGTCTATGCTCAAAACTATTTTTTTTTATAATTATATATCAAAATTTGAATTCCTTTACATCTTTGTTATATTTTATGAAAATATATGATTTTAACTCGAGATCAAGTTTAGACTATTTATTAATAGCTATGAATAAGTAGAACAACTAAATATATACACATTGTTGTACTTTATAAATTAATTAAGAAGAAGAGGATAAATAAATTTTAAACTTAAAATGGGAAAATATAATAATATTGGTATATAAAATTTTAAAAATTGCATAGCCAAAATTAAAAAATGCATTAATGAGAATTTTCATTGTTCACAATTTAATATTATCTTTATGTTAAACTAATTTCACTAATAATTAAAGTTTAAAGTTTAAAGAATAATTAGAAATAATAAATAATTCATAACAATTACTTGTAAAAAGAAAAATAAAGTAAGGGTCCTAAACTCAAATGTTATTGTATCAAAAGAATCCCCACGGATGGAGAGATGGCTTCCAGCTTCATAATCACTAAATAACAACTTTATCTTCATATTAACCTCACCCTCTATGTAGCAAAAGAACCATGATATATATAAAGGGAAAAAAACTAAAAGGAAGTTTATATTGTATCTCTTCAACTCAAATTCATTAGAAATCTAATAAACTTGTAGATCAAACAAATACAAGCATGAGTATCCATAGGCCACAACCAATTTACACACCTAATAAAACTAACATACAGAAGAGACTAATGGCACCAAATTTAAAACATTTCTAGTATTGAAGAGTCCATTAGCATAACTAAATTCATTATCAGTTATTTCTTACATAACCATATGAGTTATTTCTTACATAACCAAATTCATAATATCAAAGTTGTGAACAAGTTTGGGCCTCCACTCAGTCTTTCCCCTCATAATCTCAACACCATCTTCAAGTTGAAGTAAATGGTTGCACTCAATTAAATGTCCATTATTGTGACCAAGATTGCACCCATCCTCATCAGCACTTGAGATTGCAATTAGAGACTGCAGCTTATTTTTCTTACCACATTCCCTCTTATACTCCAATGTCATGGAAGACAACTCATGACTCTCCATTATTGAAAGTGGAACACTCTGCACCATTCATACAACAATCATTTGGCATTAACATATATACAGAAACATTAAGGTATGTTTGCGAGTTTGGTTTTATTTGGAAGGAAATGAACGGAAAGGGAAGACTTCAGAGTCATCCCACCAATATATTTCATGGCTCTCAAACCTCCAATTTCCTTTCTTTCCCCTCCAAAACTCAACTCACAAACAGACCCTAACTAACAAATATATAACTCAAAACGTATAAATTATCACCATAACATATCAACCTGACATACAAGAAGATATAGACACAATTTTGTAACAATATTCATCAATCAATTGTTTACTAATGATAAATGATATATTGAATGTGTATAAAGTTTTACACTTTTTTTATTCTACCAAAGGTATCTTTGCCTTATGGTTAAGGAACTAATCACTTTTGGGTTCGCGGCTGACCCTCTCAACAAGTGTTGTTCATAAGAATCGAACTCTTGACCTTTTTGTTATCCTAGAGATCTAATGGGACCTTAGACCAACATCTTGTTGGTATAAAATTTTACATTGACAGTACATAAGTATTACATTTATTTTTTTGTAATTTTTTGTATTAGATTTTCAAGGATATAAAAAACATACCCATAGCTTAACCATAACTTTAGATAAAACTAGAAATGCAATAACAAGCTACCTCAAGAATCCACTCTATGTACTTCACATTGTTAACATGCTGATTCACATCCAAATCACTCCACCTTGGCTGAAAATACATAATATATAGTATTATAGTATATAACATTACTATAAAACAAATGAATGTAGATAAATATATGAGAAAAGTGGACATACACTAAAACTGTTACTGATATAATCAGCAGCATTGTGATGAAGTCTAGGAAGATCTTTTCTATCATCAAGATTTAGAGGAGATAAAAATTGTGGCTCTAGTTCTCTTCTAACTTCATCTGGAATTTTAGATACCCTTCTTGTCAATTTATTCATCATGACACAGACGCTGTAGACCATCAAAAGTAAAATATATAGATCAGTTACTCGAACTGTGGCTGCAATATTGTGTTTTCGAGAATTTCGATAAAGAGATCACTATCATAATTGCGACTACATTGATAGTATTTTCTCATAACTACAATAAACACAATATAACTATAGTCTATAGTCATAATTTAATGACGATATTTGTTGTCGATCGACATATAACACTACTTGTGGACTATATATTATTATTACCTTGAAGCAAGGATCATCAGTGAAAAGAAAGAGGGAGAAAACTTATGAAAATAGATTATACCTGGAAGCTCTAACCAAGATTTCACCTGTTTTGCAGTCAACTAAATGCCAATTCATACGCAAACCAATTTTCCCTGATGCAGAAATCCATGTCTCTACTTGAACATCATCACCCCTATAACAAATATAGGTCCATTCAACATCACGAGCAAAGTCAAATTAGGATTTATTACTAAGGTAAGTCAAGATTAAGGGTCTGTTTGCTAGTTGAATTTGAAGGAAATGAAAAGTTTCAGAATCATAAAATACACTCGCGAGATGACTTTGAAGTCTTCTCTTTCTCTTTCTTCCCCACCAAAATTAAACTCATATACAGATTTAAAGACCACATGAAATGTAACTAAAGAATATTAATAAATCATGAGTTTGGGTGGCTTACCATGTAGGATATTGATAAATCACAACCTTCATCCGAATAGTTACACATATCAAGTTCTGTTTCAACATCTCTGGTGTGGAACCAAAGTCATCACAGTGAAACCTATTTGCCTTATAATGATGAATCACAGTTTCCTATCATTAAAGAAAAAAGATTGAAATAATAAGATAAATAGATAATATTGTACCAATAAGGTGTTGAGGGAGACAATCACGTACTCCAAAGGAATTAAATAATTAATGTCAAACTCATAAAATGAGACAATGTAGTACCAAAAATAGATAATATTGTATTGAAATGGAAATTTACAGATCTGTTAATTATTATGAAGTCCACAAGGCATGTCTACTTGTATCATGTTCTTCTTCAAAAGCTTAGTTATGAGGTGATTTATGATAGTCATCACTTACGTTTATTTTATTTTTATAAAATAAAAATATAAGTTGGACCAAATATCTTATATGCTCGACTGAAAAATATATAGCTTCTTTCTTATAAAAAATAAAAATAAAAAGCTTCTAAAAACAAGATTATATGAATAGTTTTTCTTATGATTTATTCTTTTAGTCTAATGCCTTATATCTACCCCCTTCATTATTATTAGTACCACCACTGCCACGCTCTCTATGACTATAATCATTTCTATATCTGCTACTATGATTTTTTCAATTCACTAATATTATTGAATGAACGTTCTTAAATGCAAATTGCGAATTCTAACACAATGATTATTGCTACTATCTCATCCATATCATTATCAACATTGCTTTCACCACCATTGTCATTTTCGCTACTTCCTTTACCACTATGGCTATTAGTAATACTAACACCGTTTCCACTAAGACCACTGCCACAACTACCATCACTCTATCATTTACTATTTTTATCTTATTTTCTCCTTATTCATTAATTAAAAACAATAAATATGTGAACTTTTCAATTAGATTTAGAAGTATAATCGACAAGGTATTGATCTAATGATGTAAGGATCCGCTAGATCCCACAAAAATTAAAATATCGATGATTCTATTCTTAAGAATGATACTTATTGGAGGAGTCAGTCACATACCTCGAAAGAGATTACAAATAAGTTAAGGGATACATTTGGTAGTACTGAAAAAAGATCTTGAAGGGGTAAAGTTGTAATGTTATAATATCTTTTAAAAAATAAAAAAATAACTTTTTATTGGCATGTGTAATTAGCTTTAAAAATGTCTTATAACATGTAATATGATGGAGTAATTATTAATTTCAAAATAACTATTAAATTGAAAAAAAATGAAACTACCAAATAATTTTAAGTTTTGAAACTCTTATTTCTAATTTCTCCATTAAGCTTTATGTAAAAATTAAAATACAAAGGCAGCAAAATGCAACCTAAGTATGCTATTAACACAACTCACAAAATGATTTTATATGAATTGTGGAATTCTTTTACGATTCTCTAGGAACAAATCTTCTGTTCCAAAAAGTGTACCACTCTATATATCATTCATTTATAATTGGTTGAAAGAATATATTTAAGTTAAAAATTTAATAGTTTAAGTATTTTTTTGACCAAATACAAATTGTGGTACATAAAATGACACATTTTTTAGGATAGAATATCTCATCCCAATTAACGTATCTCTAAAATTACTGATGGTAGAAAAATAGATAATTAACTTACACTATGTTAATTAAAAGTAAGTTAAGGAGAATGGTTCATCTCCATTATTTGACCTTTCAGTATTGAAATATGAAGGAGAGATAATAAAAATAATCTAGGCCCTAAAACAATAAAAAGTTTACATCCTTAAAAAAATTTTGTACCACATGTCAGAATTTGGATTCTTACTAGCGAATCCCGTCTTGATAATAAAAGCTCTTTTTTCTACTTTCCTCACAATATTCAGCACTTCTACTCACGTACTATATGCTCATAACAATATTGTATAAAAAATAAATAAAAACAATAAAGGAGTTATACACATGCATGCATTTCAAGAAAAATTAGCCTATCTACTTATAACCAAATTATTTAAGTATCAATTGTATGAGAGTATGAACATGATCATACCTGAAAGTAGTTCATCAATGCTTGTATAGATATTTTTCGATCAGCATCTATTTCATATGATTTAATAGAGAAGTTTTGACGAGACACTAAATCTTCCCTAATAGATGTAGTAACTATGGTTCCATTAATCTTTGAAGGTGCTTGTTGTGCTTTGATCTTAACTTGCATGTAACCAGAAGATAATTTTTTTGATTTGAGTCCTCCTAGGTTCATAGGTACACCACCAAATTTGGTACCTTTTGCACCATAGTAAGGTGATGCCAATGTAACATGAAAATTTGAAGTAGCAGCAATAGCCAACAATCCCATAATGAACTTGTAGGTATAGCTGCATGCAAAGTTAAAGTACATTATATTGAAAAAGAAAAAAACTATGTAGCTAAAAAATTATGCAATACAAACTTTCTTGGAGACAAAGGTGTGGATCTCATTCCAATGGGTTATGGGTACACCTATAAAATTTGGAAAGGTAATGTCTTTTATAAGGTTGTGAGTTGAACTTATGTCCTTAATCTAAGAATTTTATTGATGAGTAAGAGCAAACAAAATTTTCATTTTTATTTAGGTTTCAAACATTATTTTATAATTTATCACAACTCTCCATAAAATAAGAATAACATCAACTTTTTTCAACAATAACAAACATTATTCTTATTCTTATTTGGGTCTCACAATTCACCCACACTTTTATATTTTACAATAAATTAAAAATTGCTATACTTTATCATAAATAAATTATAACTAAAAATATTTTTTTTTGTTGTAAATTAAAAATAAATTATGTGGATATAGATAAATAAAATAAAATATTACATTAATTAAAATATATTAAATATAATTTCAAAAATTAGAACATGGTGAATTAAAATATAAATAAAAACACAAAATAGATAAAATACATCACAACACATAAATATCATATCTCCTTATTAAAATATGTTTTTATTTACCAAAATCTGTTATTATTTACTAAGAACAACAGTTCTTATTTAAGAATAAAAATATCTTAAAAAAAATAGTGTAAGAATATTTTCATTTTATTAAGAATAACCTTAAAAATAATGCTCTAATATGTAATGTTATAAACACAGTTAGAGTGGTGATGTTGGCCCTAACTTTTATAAGGCAACCGCTTAATCTTTGAAAAGTGTGTGATATAAGTGAAGAAGCAACCGCCTCATTTTTTACTTCCTCAATTTCCCCACCAGGAACCTCAAACATGAATACAAATTGTTATCTCTAATGATGATATATTTCCCAAGCTTAAACTCTAAAGAAAAATAATAGTATAAAAAAAACATAAGTGCATTTATATTTAAATATGACTTATTGGACATGTTTTCCTATATATTTTTCCTCCATACAAATTCCTTTATATCATAAGAAAAATAATATATGTCATAAAATAATATTATATTATTAGTAATTGATTTATAAATGATATATGTTTATTTCTTATGGGTAAGAGGATTTATAAAAAAAATTGGTAAATGATATATCATTACTCGACCTTAAAGTCATCATGCAATACAACGGCATATACAAAATAGTATTTAAAATACTAGAGATCATATATAACCTAACGTTCGAGTGTTAGACAAAGTAAAAGAAAAATATATGCATGGATAATATATTCAATAAAACTATATACAAGAAGATAAACAACAAATAAGAGAAATCAAACAAGTTGAAATTAATTTAAAATATGCTAAAGTTCAGCTGAGAGATCAGAAGGCTCAAAAGTCTATTTTATGATAGGTGTAGTAGAAATTCAATGCTACAATAATTGTGTAGGTGAGGTTTTTGAGTGTGGGGTGTTCTATGTCATAAGGTATTAGTCTATTACATAGAGTAGATGATAGTGTCCAAACTTTAAGGTAGTATTTCCTATTAGTATTTATATTTTCTAGGAAGTTTGTACACATGATTGATTTTGTAGAACCACATTAGGTGTCTATCAATTCATGTGTCATCACTCATCAATAATGTTTTGATTGATAAAAAATATATATAATCAATAAGCTTTTAGCTTTGTTGGACCTGTAACCGACGAGTCTCCAACTACCAGGGAGTTCCATTGTTACTAGGTATGAAAAGAGTGGAGAGTCACAAGTGAGACATCACGTCTTAAACCAAAACTTTAAGGCATTAATTAGTTCCATGTATCTTTCTTACTTTTAAACTCTGTCACTTTTACCCACATATCAAATGTGAGATTTCATACTTGAATAAACCCAACAATCTCTCTCTCAAGTGTGGGTATCACACACTTTCCAATTCACTGCCCCTTAAGTCCATCATGTCTCCGCCGAACCTTAAGCTCTAATACCATTTATTGGACCAGGCTGCGACCGGGGAGTTTCCAACTACCGGGGAGTTCCATTGTTACTGGAGTATGGGAAGAGTGAACCACAAGTGAGACACCACCTCTTGAACTAAAACCTTAAAGCATTAGTTTCATGAATTTTTCCTACTTATAAACTTTTTTACTCCTCCCATATATTCAATATTGGATTTCACACTTGAATAAACTCAACAAACTTAAACTAATTTTATTTAATAAATCACATTATATGTTATATGGAGTAATATGTTTTTGATTTTTATTTAATAAATCACATTATATGTTATATGGAGTAATATGTTTTTGAGATATAAGATATTCTGGTGCTTTCCTTATATGCCAAGGAAAGCAACCAAAATTAATGCTAAGCTAGAGTTTGTTAATAAAATGACATAAATTATTGGAAACATGAATCCACATTAGAGTCGTCATATTTTGCAGGCATAGTTGTGAGGTAATGACCAAAAAATTATTAAAAAAATAAAAAAATTGTTTTGAAAAACAACCAATTTTATTTCTGTTATGAAAATTTGGAAAACCTTTAATGTATACGAAACGATGAAAGCTTAATCCTACACCATGCTTGATGCATTTGCCTTAAGATGGTTACGCAAATCATTTGTGCAAATAATTATTAAATTCCAAAGTATTTATTTTATCCTATTCAGAAAATATATGTTACTAGAACAAAATAATAGTAATAAAAGATAGAGTATAATATCTATACATTGTCGATGTAAAAATTTATATAGTCAATATATCATCTACTATTTATTTATATTACTTTTTCCGAAGAACTAATGATGATAAAATATAAATGATAAATAATACAATAACAATATATAAAACTCATACATTATCAATGACATCTATTTTTATTTCTAAAAGTTAATAGCAAACAAATAAATGGTGAAATATTCATTTTGGGTAGATAGAATAAAATTTCTGCTCATAGTATCTCTTAATAAAAAAGTTCAATGCCTTTACAAAATAATACGCATGGGTTGAATTTTTTTTTATTTTATCACAGAAATCAATTTTTATTCTGTTTTTATTTATAAATAAGGAGAACAAAAAATGAGGAACCATGTTCTTGTTTTCATGTTAGGAGCGACGTAAGGACATGCATGCAAACGTTAGAAACTAGACTCACAGCAAGGAAGTTTCACGGTGGTTCACGATGGCTGAGAATTCGATATCGGTGGCGCAATTGGGCGATGGAGTCTCTTTCCACTTCTGATTTCAACGTGTTGCTGTAGGTTGGTAATTTGAGAGGTAGTGAAGTGCTAGTTTGGGTGAAGAAACTTGATGAGGAAGGTTGCATATAAGGTTTGAAGAATCATATGCTATATAAATATGGTTGGTGGTTGCACCATGCAACTTTAACGATAGTTATTGAGATTTTGTAGTTAGTAAATATATGGTTGGACAATGGTACGGGTTTGTTTTAATTTGGAACAGTGATCGACTCTCTCCATTTATTCTCCGTCACATGTTAATTACATATTGATATATAAATCATTTTTTTTTTGTTAAAATAAAAATAATATTCTTATTAGTTTATAATAGAAAATGAGACATCATTTAGAACATGTAATCTCTGTCATTTTAAATTAATGTTAGAGCCGTGATTGTGTTATTATTTTGGTTGTTCAGATTACACTCATCCTGTTGCGAATTATATGTCTATTAAAGTTTTTATGAATAAAAAATATTCATTAGTTTAATATGGTCTAATACTGTTCAATGTAACCCAAATATGGTATAATGTAATTATATTTAAAAATGATATATATTTTTCTACTAAATCTTCATACTTAAACGATAATAACATATGACGTAAATTAACATTTTATTTATTAATAATTAGTTTACAAGTAACATATATTATTTTTGTTTGCACACAAGAATTTGTAAAAGAATTTAATAAGAGAATATAATATTACTATTATATTATATTATATTATATTCCAATGCCACTATGTCTCATTGTGATTTCAGTGTTACACATAATTAGGAAGTAACGTGGTTATGAAGATCACCACAATGGTTTGCCACATACATCAAAAGCACAATTTAACACACATGTATGGGCCATTGCGGTTGCCACATGTTTGTGATAAGGAAGAAGAGTGCAGAATGAGTTACAGAATGAGTTAATAGTGGTAATTAAGCTTTTAAGTGAAGGTAGTTGTGAAAATGGGATGACATGAAGATGAGAAGTAAAAGTATAGGTGAGGAGAAGGTGGGTTTATGATGGTTGGAGTCTAGTGTTTTCAAAGTAAATGATGTTATTTTCACAATCAATATGTGATAATCTTTAGTTCTCCTTTAATTTTTTGGAAAGCACATCTTTTATTTTATATAGTGTGTCACTTTATATATCACTGTTTGTGATTAGTTAAAAAATATATTTAAATTAAAATTTACTAATTAAGTATTTTCCTAACCATTAATAAACATTAGAAATGATACATTTTTTAGGATAGGATTTCTCTCAAATTTTTTGATGAGTGAAGTGTAAAGGTGTAAGATAAAATATAATGGGAAAACTGCAAAGGTGGAAGATAAAAAATAATGGGAAAATTGTCATTCATTAATAAAATTAAATCATTTTTCTTTTTATTCGATTTTGTTGAGTAAATAAGAATATTTTAATAACAAGTTCATTTATTGGAGATAAAAGTTTTATAAAAATTCTATTGCTAACATCATATTTGATTATATTTAAAATTAATATTTTATATTTATGATAAGATTTATATTTTTACGTAAAAACGTTTTTAATTTGGTAGCTAAACAATTTGATCTGTATCTATTAATTTCATAAGTCCTTTTAATCTATAAATAAGTACTTTATTACAGCATAGTATACAAATAATAGGGATCTTATAGTTGGTAATTATTTTATTTATCTTATAAAGGTTCTTTTTTAGTTTCTTTCGATTTCAAATGATGGCTTGCCATACAAATTTCTACGACTTGTAGAAGTGTGAGAACATACTTGTTTGAATACATTTGATTTTAAAGTGTATTGGAAAAGAATGTAAAATCTATATACTGGCAGTCTAAAGATTTATACACATAAATTCTATCATTTACCATTCATTTGAATTAGCTTTTTGAAAAGTCAACAATAATTGAATATCAATAGTGGATGATGTAATAATAGTATATAAAAGTTATACACTGTCAGTAAATACATCTTTTTCTCATTTGAAAAAGAATATGTTATAATTATTCTGATAAAATTATTGTAATACTCGATCGACTTTGAAAATTTATTGTGCCCATTACAACTCTCTCTATTATTGTAATGCTAAATTTATTGAGCTTACAACTCTATTTGAAAAAAATGATATATTCTCTATGGTGCAATATGGTTTGTGCTTAACTTTGAAAACTCACTTACAACTAATAGCTAAGATCGGTGAGGATCCATGTATGAATTTTATCCAAATCACTTAGTTCAAATTGAATGCCATCATTCCAACACTAATGTAAAACAACATCGTAATGTATAAGGGTTAGAAGTCAGAATGCATGGGTCGGGTTGAATAAGATAAGACTTTTCATTTAGCCGATTCTAAATGTTGATTAAGTCAATTTTTTGAACTCGTACTTGGTCTTAGACTCGGAGTTAATCCGACCTCAAATGTCAATAGGATCAGCTTTGAACCTGAATCCAACCTTAGACCCAATTAAATATAATGCATACCATTTTTAGATAATGTATTCTCAATATTATTTATTATTATGTATATGTATTTTGACTTATGAAATGAAATATGATTATATATTATTAATCATGTATATATGATAAAAAAATTAGAGAATCAATGGTAGTTGTGACCAAAGAGATATAATTACTTTGTACATAGTTAAATAGATACATATACAAACATGATGAGTGAGTGACAATGAGATGAGTCCGGGACGGATCATGTTTATCCCATACCTGACCCTAAATATTGATCGGGTTTAATTTTTAAAATCGAACCTGATCCTAGACCCGTCCCTATTTGGACCAAGTTAGGAAAATAGTTTGTGTCAGGTTCTGCTCACCCCTAATAGAGGTAGACATAGATGAGATAGCCAAAGAATAGTATTTATGTGTAGAGGAGAGAATTATAAGAGAGATAATTCGAAATGGGACACCAGAAATATCAAAGATAAGACAAAGTTTAACTAATAATAAATAAATATCCAAAAGTTCAGTATGATTGAGTATTGAAGAGTACAATTGTTGATGAATTTTTGGGTAGATATTTCACACATCGAAAGACTTCATAGCAATATGTGGCTAGACAACATGTTCCATTAGATAGTGGTATGGGAAGTTACACTACAAGTTTGAAGAGTTAGACTCTCGGTAACATCGTCAAGGATACTAAAAAATGTTTATACTGAATGGGAACAAACTCTTATGTGGAGGAGTTGTAAAAGAGAATTAGACATTGAGCAAGGTGGAGTCATATATTCGCTAAAGTTGAGATTCTTGTGTAGATTTCCCAAGGAGCAAGATATCGTCTATTTCAATCAAGGTGGAGGTTGTTGAGAATGTTTGAAATATGTTATTATATGAAGTTTCATATTGCTTAGTATTAGAATAGAGTAGAGTATCAATGTTATATATTAGAGTCAAGTATCTTGTTGTAATGTACACTAGATATAAGCACCAAATAGAAATACCTCATGAGCAGGTGGGCCCATGAGTGTGCTAAGTTTTGTAATCCTTATTCTTTAATAATATCTTGGTAACCGCTCAACGCTCTCGCGGACCTAGGCACAATTGGCCGAACCCCATTACCAAATTCTTTTGTTTCTTCTCTTCTATTTATTTTATACACTTTATTGGATTATTTGTGGCCAACACTGCACAACGATCATTTTCGCTGCACCAACATAAACAAGATAGTCACCAAGAGTGAAAATGAAATGCAATAATAGTTGTCAGTTTATGATTGAGTATAGTGGTACATGCATGTTTAACACCGTGTTTTTCCGAGCACATTTAATTAAGTAATTAGTTGTTAATGAATTAATTATAGAAATTAATCGGTAATGTTTTAGGCTAAACCTCAGTTGAGATTTATTCTTGTATTATAATATTATTGCTTGCCCTATTTTTTTCAAGATTTTGGAGAATAAAAGTTTCCGAGACGATTTCGGATCGTTTTATCGAGTTTTCGCTCAGTTTTTGAGTTTTGTGACTCGGATACGAATTCCGATTTCACCGTTAGCTTTGAAATATTATTTCTACTCAAAATAGACACCAAATTTGTTCGTAACTCATCTCTAGGTATTTTTCACCTCGAAATTCAAGTTTCGACGTTTCGGGCAAAAAACCTAAATCGGTAGATCGTATATTTCCAGACGAAGTTACCCGATAATACTCATGCACGACTTCAATTTCGAAATAACGTCGCATCAATCTAGTTGGAGTATTAATCACATCATGGGTCAATGGCTTGTCAAACAAGCAAAGTCAAAGCTTCCATAATCCCCTAAATCACTCACCAAATCTCCTCACTCCACCACCATTAGACACATCATCTAAGCTAACCTAAAGCTAGATTGCCTCTCATTAATTTTTAGATTTGAGAGAGGGTGAGACTCTCCTATAAATACATAACCACATCCTCTCATTTTTACACTAATTCTCCTAAAGAAAGTTAAGGTATTCTTTCTCTCTATTTTTCTCTTCTTCATTTTTCTCCACATACACCATTAGAAAATCATGATCTCTTAGTATGTTATTCATGGAGTTGAGTTTATGTTTGTTTTCTTTAAATGTTTTGTCAGTCATGACTAAAGGGGATGATAATGACATCATATGAACCTTTGTGTAGTTTTTGACTTATGTAAAACTTAAAATTTCTTCCTTGTTCTTAGATGGAAAAACTATATCTTTGAACAAGGTAAGATGAGTTTATTTGCTTTATAAATATTGAAAATTATTGTTAGTATTTGAATGTGTTTAAAGGTGATGATTTGAACATCAAAGGAACCTTTATTGTGTTTAAGAAAAGTTTATGTCTATTCTTGAAAGTTCAAAATATTTATGAGTTTTGTTGAAAAAATTTCATTTTTAAAAGGTATTATGTGTAAAAGGTTGTTTAGCATATGTTATTCTTTGATTTCCAAGTTAAAGTAATGATTTGGGATAAAATATGATTTATTAAAGTCTTGACTTCATAAACTTAAAGTGTTATGAAGTTTTGGATAGTAAAGTAGTAAAAGTGTTAACTTATGATTTATAGTTCATGACTATGAAATCAAGACCTATTAACCCTTGAGGTTATCCTAAAATTTGGAGGTGTTGAGATTATCATGAACTTAGTTGTGTTTTCTTTAGTAGCATACTTTAAATGAGGAGATTGACCTAAAAAGTCTTGACTTTATAAACCTAAGTGTCATGAAGTCTTAGATATAAAAATAGATTTAAAAGTCTTGATCTTGGTTAAGTTAGCTTACTTTAAAGTGGTAAGATTGACTTAAAAAGTCTTGATTTAAAAATATTGATTTTGTTTAAGTTGACTTACTTTAAAATGGTAAGTCTAGCTTAATAATCTTACTTAAAAAAGATAATCTTAATAAAAATGTTTTACTTGCAAAAGATAAGTTTTATGAGTAGTTATCATTATCAGAAAAATGTAATGATGAGGAAACACATGTCTAGAAAAGTTCTGTCTAAGGAAAGACTTAGTATTTAAGTGTGTCTTTATGACACACCTCTCTTTCCTGGGAACTAACCTGGTGTATATCTACAGATTATGACATAATTACGTTATAAGTTATGTTAAAACTTTACTTTAGAAAGTGTCGTTGTGTTGTAAGACTTTCAATGATAAATGATGATTCAAGAAATACCTAACCTTGAATCGAATAGATGAAAGCGATTAAGTTCATTTTAGATTGGAAGTTTTATTTTCGTGTAAAATATTATTTCGTAAGAATAATAATTATCAAAGTGACCTAATTAGTATTATTTTGATTTTGGCGTGATGAAGAGTTAGAGAAGAGACCCGACGAATTAAGCTCACTTGGAATCGAGGAAACAATCTGCACGACACACTCAGGTAAGCGAGAAAACATCGTGACACAATGGTGTCCGAATATGATTCAGGACCTCCAAACTCCCTCACAAGTTTGGAGTTGTCTTGGGTATTAAGAAAGCTTGTACTTAATCAATTATCTATGTTGTTTGGACTAAGTATAACAATATTTCTTATGCCGAATTATGTTAGGTTATGTTTATGTATGAAGATGCCATGATTATTCCTATTTAATATTGCTCGAATAATTGTTCTAAGAATTATATGTATGAGATAATTGTTAAATTCAAGGCTTAAAAACATGTGTTATAAATAAGAAAACTTTTCATTGAGAAAATAAATTTAACTATGTTTCAGGCTTTTCTCATTTGAGCTAGACAACTCTCGCTTGAGCGAGAAGTGTCAAGAGAAAACGGGTTTTCTCGCTTGGGCGAGACAGCTCTCGCTTGAGCTGAAATATGCACATAGAAAACTGGTTGTTTTCTTGCTTAAGCGAGGAAACTCTCGCTTGAGCCACAGGTGCCTCATAAAAATGGTGAGTCCCTCGCTTGAGCAAGCCAGCTCTCGCTTGAGCGAGAGAGCTCCATACAGACAAGACTTCTTAAGTCGTCTGAACGATAACTCTCACATGTGCGAGAGTCTAATG
>NC_032011.1:20720587-20721161 GCF_001865875.1 Lupinus angustifolius | reverse complement strand
AAGAGTTGCCATATCTAAAGTGATGTATGTAAAGAATTGCATGGTTAAGGACGAGGCCCACAAGTATTATATTATGCCCACACAGCGAGATTGTCTGAACGTAAGAGGCTTGACTTGAGAGCCGTCCAGAGTGATTCAACGATGGTTCGTAGTGGCGCAGAGGTTTATTCTCTGTGGTTTAAATGTTAAGATCGGGTCCCACTAGAAGCATTCTCGATGGGAGATATCTTAGGATGGGCAGATCATTATAAAAGATGGATTAAAAGATTTAATTTCCTAACTTCGGTTAGTGTGCATATTCATTGTGAATAATGAATTAGTTGAGAGGGATGGTGATGACGGTGATTCGTCAGCAAAGTCTTGAGGGAGAGTCTAGGTGAGACGAGTCATGTGTATTCCTGGATGAGGTATTATGATGGATTAGACAGTGCTTACATCGCAAAGTAGACGATATCTGACAACCCCTCTTTGCAATCAGGATCGATGAGAGAGATGCCCAAAACGTGTTTGATACGACACCATCCTGAAATGGATAGTTTCGTTGGAACAGATCAATCATACATACATATATATA
>NC_032011.1:20497699-20720487 GCF_001865875.1 Lupinus angustifolius | reverse complement strand
GTTATGAGACCTGCACTCTCGGTTATTTCCGAATAGTTATTGGGAGGATAATGCTGTGTAAGGATTGTGGACATATGCATAGCATGCATATATGGTATTTATCGATATTGATTCTAAAATCATAAGTTTTATACTTCATTCATCATTAATACATGCGTGTATGAACATATGATATATCTGTACTTGTTCTTTGTCTTGGGGGGATATTCTGTGTAATTCCATGACGTCAATGCTAAGTTTTTCGTTAGATGTTTTACTCCCTCTCTTTCTTTCTGGTGTACTTGTATACATCCATGTTTAGATGGACAAATCGGCAATGATCAGGGGCTACCACTTTACCATTTCCCAAGAGGGGGCATGGAGAGTTGAAGGAAACATATACACCTACGCTGATCCCTGCGACCTGGAATTGGATCTCATATGTGATGGCTCTGTGTTGCATCTCCCGGCACATTACGCAATTCGGGAAGCATCGTTCATCCTACCAGAGCGAAGGTCCATACCTGCCGGTCCTTCCGCAGCAGCTGAGGCACGAGGCAGGTTGGAGGTTGTCAAGACCTTGCCCCAACTAGGATTCTCATCTACTGACTCAACGCCAAGAAGGATGGAAGGAGCAGGCATGGCTACTTCATCTGGGCCTAGGGGGTACATCCCGGGCCCTTCGATGGATTGGGCAGCAAATGAGGTGGCGGAGAATGAGGACGATGACTGTGTAGAGTTAATTTGCATAGAGGATTTGGTTGAGGTTATAGAGATCTCTTCAGACTCGGAGATCGAGGAAGACCCGAGTGAGGTTTCCAGTGCAACACTGGTCTAGGAGTCCTTTTCTTTCTTTAAATAGGGAACCTGTGTAGGGTACTTTTGTAATGTCAATGCCCCCGATATTATTTTATTTTTAGTTGTATTTTTAGTCTTTGTTAGGGGCGAAGAATAGACTCTGCTTTGTATTTTGTAAACCATGATGAACATATTACAAATTCAAGAATTGACCAATGAGAAGTATTTAGAAAAGAATTGTGTTTTGTTCAATTACATTTTAAGTATTATGAAATTATTTTCGCAAAGGTTTGAAAATGTGACGTCTTGAAAGAAAATAGATAAAATGGAAAAAATGATTTGTAAGTTATATGTTACATAAATGGTTTTTTTTACCCATTTCCCCAAGAGATTAAATATAATAATTATGAAATGATTTTCGGGGTGTTACATTAAGTGGTATCAAAGCAGGTCAATCCTATCCGGACTGGGCATGGCCTTACATGCTTTCTTGTGTGACTTTGGGTGATTGTTTGATTATGATTTTCATTTGAAGACATGAATTTTGTGTACTTACGATTAGAGGAGTAACATATATAAATATGATGTTCTCAATTTAAGATGGCTGGACGTGGAACTACAAATCTGGATTTCATGGCTGCGATGACGGTGATGATTCAAAATGTGAATACTAACTTGCATCAAGTGAATCAACAACAACAACATCAACAACCCCAAGGACCCGCTCTGTACAAGGGTTTGAACGAGTTTTTGCGTTGCAACCCGCCTAAGTTTGAAGGGGATTTGCACCAGATGTTGTTACCAACTAGATCCAAGAGTTGGAGAGTATTTTTCGGGCACAGATGTGCACCGAGGGAATAAAAGGTCACCTATGTGACCTACATGTTGTCGAAGGAAGCTGAGAACTGGTGGGAGTTCACTTAACGCCAGATGGAACATGAACATCCAGTTGTCAACTGGGCAACTTTCAAGGATAGGTTTCCACAGAAGTACTTTCCGGCGAACATGAAGACAAAGAAAGAAATGGAATTCCTGCGTCTGCAGCAGGGGAACATGTCAATTGGGGAGTATGCTGTAGTGTTTGAAGATTTGGCGAGGTATGCCCCACACTACAATCAAGTGGGAAATGAAAGGTCTAAGTATGGCAAGTTTGAAGAGGGACTTAGACAAAATTTGAAGGTGATGTTTGTTCATCAACAGATACCAGATTTTCCAACTCTGGTCAACAAATCCAGAATCTATGAGGAGAGTCTGAAGGCAAGGAATGCCACACTGAAGAGTGTCATGCCTCAAGGAAATTCCTACGGACCTCAGAGGAATTTCGGACCGAATCGTGGCAGAGGGAAGTCTTTCCACCACAACAAGAAACCTTATGGATTTCTATTTGGAAATCAACATAAGTCACTCCGATCACACAACAATTACAACAACCACAACAACAACAATAACAATCAGGGCTCTCAAGTTGGGAACTCCAACAACAACTCACCACCTTGGTGCTCGAAGTGCAGAGGAAAGCATTTCGGTGTCAACTACCCTATTTTCTATCACTGCAACCAACCGTGACACATCAAACCGGTGTACCCTAAGCTGAAGAAGGAAGGAGTGAATGATGTTCGGGCAGCCAGATCTCAGGCCAAGGGAAGAGTGTTAACCATGAGCAGAGCTGAGATCAAGGAGGATGAAGATCTCATTCAAGGTACATGTCTTGTTCATGAGGTTTCCTTATCTATACTATTTGATTCAGGTGCGACCCATTCATTTATATCCCATGATGTTGTTAACCGATTAGAATTGCCTATAGTTTCCTTACCTTATGATCTAGTCGTGTCAACACCCATAAACGTACCCGTCGTAGTTTCAACAATATGTTCACAATGTCCCACAGTATTAGATAACAAAACTTTCCTAGTAGACATGATATGTCTACCCTTATCCCAATTAGATATCATCTTAGGAATGGACTGACTATCCAATAACCACGTTCTCTTGAACTGTTTCAACAAAACAGTAATTTTTAGCAACCCTAAAGACCCAATAGAACCTCGTTATGAAACCAAAAGTACAACTGCCAATCAAATGAAGAAGTTCTTGAAGGATGGAGCCAAAGTGTACATGTTGTTAGCGTCGTTGGAGAAGAATAAAGGAGGAGAAATTCAAAGTATACGAGTGCTTCGGAATTTCTCTGAAGTTTTTCCGAACGATATTCCTAGTTTACCCCCAGTAAAAAAGATAGAGTTCGCCATCGATCTAGTTCCTAGAACTGGAACAATATCTATAGCTCCCTATAGGATGGCACCGTTAGAGTTGGCTTACTTTAAAATGGTAAGTCTAGCTTAATAATCTTACTTAAAAAGGTTAATCTTAATAAAAATGTTTTACGTTCAAAAGATAAGTATTATGAGTAGTTATCATTACCGGAAAAATGTAATGAAGTGGCAATACATGTCTAGAAAAGTTATGTCTAAGGAAAGACTTGATATTTAAGTGTGTCTTTACGACCCACCTCTCTTTCCTGGGAACTAACCTGATGTATATCCACAGATTATGACATAATTTCGTTATAAGTTTTGTTAAATCTTTACTTTAGAAAGTGTCGTTGTGTTGTAAGACTTTCAATGATAAATGATGATTCAAGAAATACCTAACTTTGAATCGGATGGATGAAAGCGATTAAGTTCATTTTAGAAGTTTTGTTTTCGCATAAAATGTTATTTCGTAACAATAATAATTATCAAATTAACCTAATTATCGTTATTTTGATTTTGGCGTGATGAAGAGTTCGAGAAGAGACCCAGCGAATTAAGCTCACTTGGAATCGAGGAAACAATCTGCACGACACACTCCGTTGAGGGAGAAAACATCGTGACACAGTGGTTTCCGAATATGCTTCAGGACCTCCAAACTTCCTCACAAGTTTGGAGTTGTCTTGGGTATTAAGAAAGTTTGTACTTAATCAATTGTTTGTTTTGTTTGCATTAAGTACAACAAATTTCTTATGCCCAATTATGTTAGGTTATGTTTATGTATGAAGATGCCATGATTATTCATGTTTAATATTGCTCGAATTACTGTGCTAAGAATTATATGTATGAGATAATTGTTAAATTCAAGGCTTCAAAACATGTGTTATAAATGAGAAAACTTTTCATTGAGAAAAGAAATTTAACTGAGTTTCAGGCTTTTCTCGCTTTAGTAAGACAACTCTCGCTTGAGCAAGACAACTCTCACTTGAGCGAGAAATGTCAGAGAAAATGGGTTTTCTCGCTTGGGCGAGACAACTCTCGCCTGAGCTAAAATATACACAAAGAAAATTGGTTGTTTTCTTGCTTAAGCGAGACAACTCTCGCTTGAGCCACAAGTTCCTTATAAAAATGGGGAGTCCCTAGCTTGAGCAAGACAGCTCTCGCTTGAGCGAGATGGCTCCATACAGACAAGAGTTCTTAAGTCGTCTGAACGATAACTCTCACATGTGCGAGAGTCTAATGACATTTTTTCCATCAAGAATTCATTCACTTCCAATCCTATTAAGTAAAACGTAAAAAACCTTTATTGGAGATAATGTTCTTTCAATACGTAAATATTATAAAGATGAAAAAATATATGAAATTCTTGGAAATGATACAAAGAAGAGTTTCCATATCTAAAGTGATGTATGTAAAGAATTGCATGGTTAAGTACGAGGCCCACAAGTGTTATATTATGCCCACGCAGTGAGATCGTCTGACCGTAAGAGGCTTGACTTGAGAGTCGTCCAGGGTGATTCAGCGATAGTTCGTAGTGGTGTTGAGGTTTATTCTCTGTGGTTTAAATGTTAAGACTGAGTCCCACTAGAAGCATTCCCCCGGTGAGAGATATCTTAGGATGGGCAGATCATTATAAAAGATGGATTAAAAGATTTAATTTTCTAACTTCGGTTAGTGTGCATATTCATTGTGAATAATGAAGTAGTGGAGAGGAAATTACGGGAGACGAATGAGCTCCGAGATGTTGAGAGGGACGACGATGATGGTGATTCGTTAGCATAGTCTTGAAGGAGAGTCTAGGTGAGACGAGTCCCGTGTATTCCTGGATGATGTATTCTCTTGGATCAGACAATGTTCACAATGCAAACTATACGATCTCTGACAACCCCTCTTTGCGATCAGGATCGATGAGAGGGATGTCCAAAAAGTGTTTGATACGACACTGTCCTGAAATGGACAGTTCCGTTGGAAAAGATCAATCATATATATCCTTGCAAGGAATAAGTATTGGTGCGATCAAATCAGTTTGTTGTGGGACTTGTACTCTCGGTTATTTATGAATTGTTATTAGGAGGATAATGGTGTAAGGATGGTGGACATATGCATAGCATGCATACCTCATTAATACATGCGTGTATGATCATATGATATATCTGTACTTGTTCTTTGTCTTGGGGTGATATTTTGAATTCCATGACATCATTGATAAGTTTTTCATTAGATGTTTTACTCTCTCTCTTTCTTTCTGGTGTACTTCTATACATCCATTTTTAAATGGACAGATCGGCGATGATCAGGGGCTACCGCTTTACCATGTCCCAGGAGGGGCATGTAGCGTTGAAGGAAATAGATACACCTACACTGGTTCCTTCGACTTGGAATTGGATCTCGTATGTGATGGCTCTATGTTGCATCTCCTGCCATATTATGCAGTTCGAGAAGCATCGTTCACCCTACCGGAGCGAAGGTCCGTACCTGCCGGTCTATCCGCACCAGCTGAGGCATGAGGCAGCTCGGAGTTTGGCAGGACCTACCCCAACCAGGATTCTCATCTAGTGACTCAACGTCAAGAGGGATAGAAGGAGCAGACATGACTAATTCATTGGGGCCTAGGGGTACATCCCGGACCCTTTGATGGATTCGGCAGTAGATGAGGTGGTGGAGAACGACGACAATGACTGTGTAGAGTTAATTTACATAGAGGATTTGGTGGAAGTTATAGAGATCTCTGCAGACACGGAGATCGAGGAAGACCCGAGTGAGATTTTCAGTGCACAACTGGTCTAGGAGCTACTTTCTTACTTTTGATAGGGAACATATGTATGATACTTTTGTAATGCCAACACCCCCGATATTATTTTATTTTTAGTCTTTGTTAGGGGCGAAGAATAGACTATGCCTTGTATTTTGTAAACCATGATGTACGTATTACAAATTCAAGAATTGATTAATGAGAAGTATTCAGAAAAGAATTGTGTTTCGTTCAATTACATTTTAAGTATTAAGAAATTATTTCCGCAAAGGTTTGAAAATGTGACGTCTTGAAAGAGAATAAATAAAATGAAAAAAATGATTTATAAGTTATATGTTACATAAAAAAAATTACTCATTTTTCCAAGAGATTAAATATAGTAATTATAAAATGATTTTTGAGGGCGTTATACATGTCCTACAAGGACATGAATTAAGTTTTATCTTATGTATAAATTTTTATTTATATAAACAGGATATCTGGAGATATCGGTGTGTAAGACAAAGATGGAGTGTGATCACTGAGTGAAAGAAAACATATATGTAGAGTGGTATAATGACCATGAGATGAATTCAAGGTGGTGAATCCCAATTGTTATTTTCACTTGGAAAGAATTATGCAACAAATCTAATAATGACAATTGATGGTAGTAGGATAAGCAACTCATGGTATAAGGGATTAGGTATTTACATAAATGAATAAGGTATAACAAAAGAAAGATAAGATCATAATATAATATAATATATATATATATAGAGATAAGAATTGTTAGGATACCCACCATCAAAAAATAAAAAAACAATGTGGTGGAATTATATAATATTAATAATAAATAAATAATAAGATAAGTATTGTGTAACTCAAGATAAAAAGATATTAATTTAGATAAAAAGATATTAATTTAGATAAAAAGAGATTTATAAATAAGTTCAAAACATCGTTATCTGGCATAACTAACAAATAATTGATAGACAGTTAGAACAAAAATAATTACAAATAATAGTAATAGATTATATATTGTTATTAGAAAAGATAGCTACCTAAACTTAACATTTCAAACATAAGATATATTTATATAATACATATTAATAAATACTCATTATAAGAAGATATATATTATAAAGTTTAGACAACACATGTTACTACAAGTGGATATCTAATAAGTAAGTTAAATATTATAGAGTTAGGGATAAAGAATAAAAGATAAAGAATAATATAAGTTTTTTAAACATACTTTCAATCCTAACCATCAATTCTAGGGAAATTCAATGGTTTAAATTAATGAGTAGATCTAAATTATTGGATTTCCCTAAAATTAATAGCTAGGAGAAAATAAATTTAAAAAACTTACTCTTCAAATAAGTGGCTCACACTCATTGTAATTAGAAGGTACATTGGTCATATGTATTTTACAGGAAATCTAGCTAGGATGTATCATTGCATGTAATCATGTTGAGTTTGGATGCACCAATCATCTTGAATGATAGCAGGTGTTGCACACAATAATCAATAAATGAGAAAACCAACTTACATAATAATGAGTTTATAAATTTTGAAATAGAGATAAGATTGAAATTGAAACTGGGAATGTAGAAGGATATCAGGGAGGTAAAATTGGCTTGACAACAAAATTGTTCCTCAGTTAGAAGCAATTAAATCACCACCATTTGGCAAATTAAGGGATATGGATTCTTCTAAAATATTGAAACTAGGATAATAAATATATAGCTCACATGATCAATTGCTCCAATATTAAGATCAATTGCTCCAATATTAAGAATCCAATAGTTAGATCCCTCAGTGATAAACTCAACACAGTGGATACATGAAGTGGTGGAGTCTATACCTATATGTAGAGCTTAGTAGTATCAAGTACATATTTTAAATGCCCTCTAGGTGAGAAATAAGTACAAACTGCACAAAAACTACCTAACATCTAATTAACCAGACAAATAAACTAGTCAATCACATGCAACCGACACTAGTTGGCAGCATAACACGTTCCTATTATAAATTGTTTTAAATTGTCTTTAATGCATGCAATTGTTTTAAATTGTTGAATGATGTGATATCACAATTACAGTATAATACTGAATTATAATGATGTATCAACAACAGACTATAGTGCAATTGATCAGATCACATTTGGATCATACCATATTAAATTAGAGTATCAATAAGATGTTAGTCTAATAGTTTAAAGTTCTGCTAGATTTCTAGAAAAACAAAAGGTTAAATGTTCGATTCTTAGGAGCGACACTTGTTGAAAATGACAATCACATATCGAAAATGATTAATTCTTTACCTATAGGTAAATAGTTACTCTTAGTAGTACAAAAAAGAATAAATCAAAGTACATCAAGTCATATTAAACTACACCAAATTCAAAATATATTTTTAATCAAAAAAGTTATACCACAATCAACACAATCTACCATTATAATAGCCACAAAGACCATAATAGAAGTGTAACTATAATCACCACTACAATTACAGTTTAAAACGTTGGTATATATAATTATACTTTGTAGTATATACACAAGAGAATATGTACCTTTCAAAAACAGTATATAGATTTGAAAACTAGTTTTCAAAAAAATGAAATAATTTTTTAATAATTTATATACTAATTTTACCCTTAAAATTATTTAAAATTTATATTAATTACCTTGAATTAAAAAGTTATACTTTTTTTAGTTATTTTTCAAATTTCACCTCCTTCCGAGCTTAACTTTATCAAAAAAGGTCTAATTTAATAAACTACTAAACAACTATAAGACTAGAAACTTATAGTAACATTCAAAATTATAAGACAATTTTGCCAAGACATACCATAAGAAAATCATCTTTCATGTTGTTTAAGAGCTTTGTTTTAATCACGGTTATCAATCGTGTCCGTTAGTTTGACCAATAAACTAGTAAATTGGTCTTAATACCGTATGATATAATATTCATAATAGTCATACAATAATTATATTGGTTAAAATTGGTCATATTAACTGATTTTTAATTGAATTGTATCTGTCATACTAGTTGTCTCATTTAATCTTTTTTTAATAAAAATAATTTATTTTTATCAAAATGTTATTAGGCAAACAACAGTAAACAACATTATAACACTCGTAATGTTGTAATTCATATTGCAATTGAGTTTTTCTTGCTATGAAAATTTGAGAAGAATAAAAAATTACAACAAGATAAAATCAGCATCAAATAACTTGTAATCATTAGATGCACTTTTTGTTTTGTCCTTAAGCATTGTGAACGTCCATATAAAAATAAAATTAGGGAAGGCAAAAAAACTCATACTCATGAGTACCCGCAGGTAAAACTCGTATGGATATGAGTACGGGTCATAAACGGGTACCTGTGAGTATTATAAATCGATTTTTAAAAATACTCGTAGTACATATGAGCGGGTACAGGTATTATGGTACCCGTACCTGTGGGTACCCGTTATTTATATGACCAATATATTATATTTAATTAAAATAAAGAGTATATTATTCTAACATTCTTTATACTATGTATATTTTTCTTTTTACTTTGTTTACATATTTTATTGAGTTTGGTGGTGAAACACCCTACAAATATTATTACATGTGTAGAAGTACACATGTTTTACAAAGAAAATATATATTTTTTGTTAAAAAATGAGAACAAAAAATCATACAAATAGAAAACACCAATAAATTTAGCGTAATCAAATATTCAATCAAAAGATACAAAAATAATTAAGTTTTATCTCATTGAAATATAATAGAAGCAAAAAATTTAAAATTCATTTATAATATAGGAAACCCGTAAGTACCCATTGTACCTGCGGTACCCAAAAATACCTGTGAATACCCGCACACGAGTACCCGTACAGATACAGGCGGAAATGGATAATGCTCTCCTGTTTTAAAATGGGTAGTGGGTAGCTACTAACCGTGCCCGTTGCCATCCCTAAATAAAACCTATGGAAGATGTCTGTAATTGGGGCACTTGCTATACTTAGCTTGTAGCAGTATTTGAATGATAAAAATTAAAGAGAAACAAAAGGTGGAATGTTGTTAAATTATAAGTCCATTTTAAGGATAAAATATGAATTGCACTATTAGAATAAAAAATAGATAAAAATATTTAATTTATGAAAAATTATAAATAATTATATAATATATTATATGATTTATTTGAAGACAATAATTAAGTTGCATATCGTAAAGATAACAAAGTGAAGAGAAGGGAAACATAGAGAAAGAGAGAAAAAGAGAAAATAGTTTTATGTGATTTTATTAAAAATGAATTCATCATTACAATAAGGGATCCTAGGAAAATACAAAAAAGTAGTTACTAACAAGCTAACCAAATTTATTAGCTTAGTTAGTTACACTAAAACTAATTACTTAACAACTTAACCTCAAGTATTCTTTAATATTTCCCCTTGAAACTAACGGTGGGATAATACATTATTAAAATAAAAAAATTGAAGCTTATTTATAAGAAAACTAAACCTAGATAAAGATAGAGGATGTCTCTAGTTTGAAAATTTGTAGGAATGTGTTTCACCAATAAGGGCTTGGACTGAACTTTGTCTCTAACAAAAAATAGATCAAGTTGAATATGCTTTGTTCTTCGATGAATATAGGGTTATGAGCAAGAGCAACAACTCTCAAGTTGTCACACAATAAGAGATGAGCAGTATGGCTAAACTTAAGTTCTTGAAGAAGAGATTGCACCCACTAAAACTCTTGAGCTACAAGAGCTAGGCTCCTATATTCTGCCTTAGTGCTGGATCTGGAAATAGTAGTTTGCTTCTTTGACCACCAAATAATAAGGTAATTCCCTAGAAACAAGCAAGCTCTAGATGTAGATTTTCTATCATCACAATCAGATGTACAGCCAGCATCACAAAAACTAGTGAGAGGAAGAAGAGATGATGGAGAAACAGGTTGAAGAATAATTCCATGACATGTTGTCCCAATTAGATATCTGAGATTTCTTTTTACAACGACCAATGTTTCTCAAGAGGTGTAGACAAAAATTGACAAACTTAATTAACAACGTGTGCGATGTATGTTTTTGTAACAATGTCATACTGTAAAGCACAAACTATAAACCTATACACAAAATGTTATTTAGAGTAGTTTGCTCCTTCTTTAGTTAGCTTGGTGGTGTGAGCCATAGGAAAGGCAATAGCCTTAGTAGTACCTACATTAGCTCTTTCGAACAAATCCCTTATATACTTGGATTGAGATAGAAATAAAGACCCATTGGGTAATGATTTTACTTCAATCCCAATAAAATAGTCCTAGGGTTCCCAACTACTTGAGGGCAAAAGCATAACTAAGTTGATCAATAATCTCTTTGACCTTAACTAAAGAAGACCCAATGAATATAATATCATCAAAATATACTAGAACATAAATCTTGTAGGTGGAAGTATGAAGAATAAAGAGAGAATTGTCACTCCTACTAGTAGAGAAACCAAAACTGACCAAAGTATGCTTGAGTTTGTCAAACCATTGTCTTGGTGCTTGCTTGAGGTCATAGATACCCTTGTGAAGTTTGCAAACTAATTCCTTATCAGAATGCTTAAAACCAAGAGGTTGTTGCATATATACTTCTTTAGTGAGTTCCCCATTCAAGAAGGCATTATTAGCATCTAGTTGTTCAATAAGCCAGTGATAGGTCAAAGCCAAGGTCAACATAATCCTAATAGTGATAGGCTTGACCACAAGTGAAAAAGGTTTATGTATAATCCATACCTATTTTTTATGAAATTGCTTAGCAACCAACCTAGCTTTATACTTGTTGATTGAGCCATCTGAGTTTTTTTTAACTCTAAACACCCATTTACAGTCAATGGCTTGCTTCCCAGGAGGAAGGGAAGTCACAGACCAAGTTCCCGACTTCATCAAAGCATCATATTCAATAGTCATGGTATCCTTCCAAACTGGTATTGTTAAGGCAATTTTGGCACTAGAAGGTCAACATGAGTAAGAAATGACCTAGAAACAATTCATTTAGAAATACCTAACTTAGACCTAGTTTGTGTAGGATGAACAGATTGAGAACCAAGAACAACTGGTGAACTAGAAAGACCGTTGGGAGACACCCCATCAGGAGATCGAGAGTCCAATGAAGTGGATGAACCAAGAGGAGAAGTATCAGATGACACAAGGATTGGAAAATGAGGATCACTAGAAATGATAGGGACATTAGGAGAGATGATATTATATAACACGTGGATAAGAGAATGGGGATTACTAGGAATGATAAGGACATCAAGATATATGGAAGCAAGAAGAGTTATCAACAGGCATGACAAACTCACTAGTAATAGGAAACACATAAGTGGTAGGTGGACATGAAGGAGGAAACTTAGAAACAGAACCAATAGTAATGGAAGAAGCATAAGGAAAGGAATACTCATTGAAAATAACATCTTTGGAGATGAAAAGTTTACCTTCTTTGAAAAGACACTTGTATCATTTGTGGGAAGTGGAATAGCCAAGGAAAGTACACTTAGAAGACCTAAACTCCAATTTGTGCTTATTATAAGGTCTAAGATGAGGAAAGCAAGAACATCGAAAGATTTTTAGAGAAAAATAATCAGGATCATTTTCAAATAAAAGTTTATAAGGTGACTTATTTGACAACAAAGGAGATTGAAGCCTATTTATGAGATAAACTGTTATGAGAAAAGCATGATCCCAAAAGGTCATTGGCAAACAGGCACGGGTAAGAAGAGTAAGACCAATGTCAACAATATGCCGATGTTTTTGTTCCACTATCCCATTATGATAATGAGTATGGGGAATTATGACTTTATGAATTATGCCAATGGGCTGCAAATAAGAAGGAAAAAACCTAAATTCACCCAATCACTCTGTACAATTAAAATGAGTATGTACCATTGTAACAAAATGCTTAAACAAAAACAAGGTGTTTGACTTTTGTTTAAGCAAAAATATCCAAGTGTACCTAGTAGCAGCATCCACTATAGAAAAATAATACCTAAATCCAGCAATGGAGTTCATAACAACAGGTCCCCACAAATCTAGATATAGAATTTCAAAAGGAACAATATAAACAGAAGTGGAAGCAATAGTATGAAGCTTATGAGATTTTCCAAGCATACAAGAGGAACAAAAATCAAGAATAATTTTATTTATAGGAGAAACATCACATTGATTTAGTACATGAGTAACAACACCCTCACGAGCATGTCCTATGCGACAATGCCACAAAAATATGAAAAACAATTATTATTAGTAGCAGACGATGATGAGTAGCACTAGAATTGTAAATATGAAGAACAATATTAGGTGACAATTCCATAAAAAAAAATGAAGAACAATGATGATGAGTAGCACTAGAATTTTAAATCTTAGGCAGACTAGAAATGACAGTGTTATTATGCATAGGTAAAGGGGATGAATGCTTAGCAAGTGGAAGAAGCTGAAGATCATAGAAGGCACATAGTCCCTCTTATGTAAGAGTTCCTCTCATCAAAATATGATCAGAACCCTGACATTTCACAAGACAATTGTTAGAATGAAATTTAAAATAGCACAAATTGTCTTTTGAAAACTGAGAAACACATAGAATATTTTTGGTAATAAAGGCACAAGTAAAACAATATTAAGAGAAAATACAACATTGGGACAAGAAAAAGAACACAATTTAGTAGAACCAGAAGCCTGGATACCAATATCAGTGCCATTACCCATATAAATATGATATGCACTGAACTTCTCACACGGTTCTTGAATCAGGGATGGATCAACAGTGAGATGATGAGTGACACCTGAATCTGGATATCAAACAGAGGTTGATGGCTTAGCAGAAACATCAGTAGTGGAGATGGCAGTCATGGCATCAGGATGCAAGTCATGTGGGTGAGAAAAAGAGAAGTCGTGATCATGTTTGGAAGATGGAGTCAAGGCAAATGGTGAATAAAGGTTAGAGGGATAAGTGGGATCCATGTAGGATGCCAACGACTGATTAGGATAAAATGCATAATGAGGCTACTAAGTGGGGTTAAAATTCTGACTAGGATTAAATTGTTGACGTGGCAGAGTTGATGGTTATTTAGGAGATGAAGGTATACCATAGGATTGGGAGTAGGGTGCACCAAAATTGGGGGGAGCATAGTAGCAAAAGGTTAGGTTAGGCTCATACCTATTGCAGAAGGAGCAAAAGTAATCGCTCTTAGAAGATAAACGACCTCCCCCAACACGTGAGCCTCTATAACCATGAGAAACACCACGAAATCAATAGAAACCACCACGAGGCCCTCCAAAACCTTGATTTGGCACCCTAACCATAGAAGAATGAGGTTGAGAGAAAGACAATGGCACCATAGGAGGAAACAAATAACTAGAGGAGATAGTTTCTGACAAGCTCATCACTGAAACGACAACAACATTAACAGACAATGTATCTGAGATAGAATGATTACGATGACGTTCCAATCATGCTTCAAAAGTAAGAAGAAAGGATTGAATTTCATTCACCGTAGTGAGATCCAGTTGACTCTCCACAACCGTAATGACTAGATGAAATTCTTCTAGTAATCCATCAAGGATGAAATCAATGTGCTCCGCTTGAGTAATAGGCGAACCAATAGAATATATCGAATCAACAAGCACCCTAATTCATGTAAAATATTCATAAATTGAATTTGATCCTTTTGTGATAGATTTGAGTTGAGAACGTAACTGCCTACCACACGCCTTTGTTTGTGCTTGACAATGATAAAAAAATTCAAGCCATAATTTTTGTGAGGTAGAACAACCAATAACTCGTGGTTGAAGTTCCTCATAGAGAGAATTGAGAAGATAGTAAATATTATCGAAGTTTGTTAGAGACAAATCAAATAAATCTGACCTAATTTCTTTATTATGGTGAATGTTATATATATTTGATGTGATAGACTATTATCATATTTAGGATTTAGTTAGTCTTATTTTATTTGGGTTTATTTATAGTTTATGTTTATATTTTTTGTTATTATTTGGGTCATTATTATCTTATCATTTGTAATGATTTTTATTTATATAATAAATTACGCGAACTCACTCATTTGACTTCCATCAATCTTTATCTTCATAAACTTCTAGAGTAATAAAGCCAAAACGATACTTGGAAGCTTAAAGGAACTCATTTAAGTCTTTTTAGTAAGTACTTCACATGAAAAAGATATTATATAATGTGTTAACATCCTAAAAAAAGTTAATGGAGAGACAAATGCATGTTTTTCCCTTTATTTTTAATGACAAAAGTACAATTTCATTGTAAATAAGGGGATAGATGTGTCATTGAAAGTTGCATTTTCCTTTATTTTTTGAAGTATTTGCCTCTCCATTAATGGAGATGATCCTAACTCAATTTTATCGGGCAATCTATTCAAGTTTGTGTGTATAATGATATGAGTAGGGATCCTCTTCAATACTGGAGAGTGAAGTACTCTTTTTATCTTAATTTTAAAGGTAAAAATGTCATTATAAATATAAATAGAAAAATATAACTGTCATTTTATTTTGTTTTTTTTTTCATAGCACTTCCCACTCAAGAGAAATTGAGAGGAGTTTCCTCTAATAATATATAGCTTGTCTTCACCAAATGTTTCCCTAATTGAATAACAATTAATAACCGATTTTCATACAAGCACTTTTTAATGCTCAATAGTCAAAACATTGTTTCAGTTTTTTATCTTAATTAATTGTTTTTAAGTTCGTCCCATACTCCTAATTAGAGATAAAATTTATTATGAGTTATAAAGATAAAAATAATTTTAGTGTATAACCAATGATATCCTATCACTTTATGGGTAAAGAACTAATCCCCTTCAGAATATGTAATTGTCATTTTCAACAAATGTTGCTCTCAGATATCAAATCTTAGACCTTTTGGCATATTCGTTGAGTCAATAGGACCTTAGTGAGTGTTGTCTGAATGTGATAAGAACTTCAGTATCGAGGAGCTTGAATAACTCCTTCCAGAATCCGCTTAGAAATACCTTATCTTTGTCTGACACTATGCTCTTTGGAACCCCGTGCAATTTATAGATCTTATTCAGAAAACGGCGTGCGAGTGTGTTGGATGAAATCCGTGGTGGAAGAGTAATAAAATGTGCATACTTTGTCAGGCGATCCACTACAACCCATATCACTGTGTGTCCTTGCAACAAGGGTAAGTTTGTTATAAAATCTATTGATAAATCTTCTCACGCCTTATCTGGAATAGGTAGAGGCTTTAATAATCCTTGATACTTTGTTGGCAGGTATTTATTGAACTAGCAAACAACATAATTGTGTATAAACTACTTGAGTTGCTTAGCCACATCGGGCCAGTAACAAGAAGTTGTAAGTCGAGCCAATGCTGGTTTCCAACCAGAATGCTCCTCCGTTGGTGGCTCATAGAACTCTTTCAAAAAGGACAATCGCATATCTGTGAAGTGAGGTATAAACAACTTTTCCTGATAAAAAAGTAACCCTTGGGAAAATGAAACTTAGCATTCCAATTGTTATCTGTGGATCAATGTTTGGCCATTTGTGGAGGCATAAAATACACAGAGCTTATCAATAATGAGTGGGAAGGAGGAGGACAATGCCAAGTATGAGGTCGAGTCATCATCATGGCACATGAATAAAGCATCAACAACCCTGTTGGAAGTATTAGTTTTATATTTTATTTCAAATTCAAACCGAATGAGTTTTATAGCCAATTTTTGTTGTTCTAGGGTGTGAAAACCTTGGATCATTAGATGTTTTAGTCTCTGTTGGTCTATATCGATGTGAAATTTTCTTCCAATTAAATACTAACACATTTTATTTACAAATTCAGTTATCGTAAACATCTCTCAGATATATGTAGAGGCATGTTGCACTCTAGTGGACATTTTCTTGCTGAAGAAAGTAATTGGATGACCCACTTGAGATAGGACAACACCAATGGCAGTAGCAGAAGCATCAGTTTCAACTACAAATAGTTGAGTGAAGTCTAGAAGATGTAGAATCAGTGAGAGGAGTGGTGAGAGAGGCGTGGTTCTTAACGATTTTCCATACAAATGGGTGAGTCCCAAAAACACCCTGGGTGTCGTTTGCGACCGTGGCTATGGCCATTCTACCATTGCATTTTTTTTTCTGGGTTTGGCTTTACTCCTCCATTTGCAATAATGTGGCCTAAGTAACTAGTTGAAGTAACTCCAAATGTGAATTTAGAGGACTTGACATAAAACTTGTTAGAAACCAATATGTCTAGAATGATACCCAAATGTAGTAAATGATCATTAAAATTAGAACTATAAATGAGTATGTGATCAAAGAAAACAAGAACAAACCGATGCAAATGTGGGCGCAATAGGTCGTTCATAGCTGCTTGGAAAGTAGCTAGAGCATTGGTTAGGCCAAAAGGCATAACTAAGAACTTGTAATAACCATCGAAAGCTCTGAATGATGTCTTGTGAGTGTCCTCAGGCTTCATTTGAATCTGATGATATCCAAATCGTAGATTGATCTTAGAAAATATTGTCGCATTGCCAAGTTCATCTAATAATTTATCAATGGTAGGAAATGGAAAGCGATCACGTACTGTGATTGCATTCAGTGTGCGGTAATCCACACAAAAGCGCCACATGCCATCTTTTTTTCAACCAATAAAACTGGTGAAGAGAACGGACTAGTACTAGATGTAAAAATCCCATTCTTAAGCATTTCTGAAATCATAGTTGTCATTGCTTCTTTTAGGGAATGGGGATAATGGTAAGATTTGAAGGAAATGGGAGTGGAGTTGGGAAGTAGGGTAATGAAGTGGTCATGAGGGCGTTTTGGGGGTAATCTATGAGGGGGTTGGAATATGTCATTGTATTTTGTGAGGAGAGTTTTTATTTTTGGATGGTTTTGGTTAGGATTTGCTTTAGAGAGGTCTATTGTGGTTTGTACGGGTAGAAAAATCAGAGTGTGGAAAGAAGCAATGACATCAGTGTGAATTAGGCGGGTTAGTTAGCGCAATGAGGATTGTGTCATTGGGGTTGTAGTATCCTTTGGAGAGTAAGAGTATCGCTTCCTACCTTAAAAGTCATTGATGGAATTTCAAAATCTGGGATAATTGGGCCTAAGGTGCGTAACCATTTAATGTCTAGCACAACATCAAAACCTTTAATGGGTAGTAAATAAAATGGAATATGAAAAAGTTTGTTTTGTAGTAAGGTTGGAGTATTAAGACACAAACCATTACAATAGATGTGAGCATAATTGCCAACCATAACTAGAAATTGAGAGGTAGGTGTGACATTGAGGTATAAGTGGTGAGCTAAACGTGGTTGTAGGACATTTTGTGAACTACCCGTGTCCACTAAAACCATAACATCATGTCCAGCATTGGACCAGGTAAACCGAAGGATTTTTGGGGAGGGCTGGCCTTTGAGGGCTTGTTCCGATAGCTAGAAACGGATAATCTTCTAATTGGGGGAAAGTTGTTTAGCTTCCACCGGTTTTAGGGAAATCAACAAATCTTCAGATGTGGCTGATAACTCATCCACTAAGAGTACTAAGAATTGTTTACCTTGGCATTTATGCCCTAGTAGGTATTTTTCGTCATATTTATTACACAATCCTTGAGCTCTTCTTTCTTACATTTGGGCATTGGTAAGACCTCGAATCAGCATAGTTGAAATTGTGTTGTTCGAGGTAGTTACGAAAATTGGGTTGGGATGTTGGGCCATGGGTGGGAAATGGTTGGACCAGAAAGGTCTTGGGAAAGTTGGTTTAGAGTCTTTGATCTTGGATTCAACAAGCTTTCCCAATCACAATGCCTCTACAATGGTAGTTGGTCTTAAAATAGACAATTCCCTCTGAATCTCTAGCAACAGTCGAGACAAAAACAATTAAGAATGATGTTCGGGGACAAACCCCAGATTCCATTGTTAATTTTCTCAAATTGATGTTGGTATTCAGCTACAATCTCGGTTTGGCAGAGCTTAAACAACTATGCTTGATGGTTTTGGTAAGTGGATGGACCAAAACGAATTATCAGAGACAGGGTAAAATTTTCCCAATCAATGATGTTGTCATTGTATAAAGCCCATTTAATCCAACTTAATGCTTCACCTTTCATGTAAAAGGAAATAATATGGAGTCGTTGATCATGTAAGACTTGGTAGAGTTGGAAAAATTGTTCTGCTTGTTGTATGTATGTCATACATACAACATTGCTACCTCCAACGAGCGTTGTTATACATTAGAGTTGTTGTATTAATCATATACAACAACATCGTCTAAAAGGATGTTGTTGTATATAATTAATACAACAAGCTCCACATAGAGAATGTGTTGTTAATTACATGCATATACAATTATCATCAACACACATATTTTGTAAACAACACATATTAATATAACGCGAAGAATACTTGACGAGCTATATTATAGAACAAAAGCAAAAATTTCAAGATTACCACAAATTAAATAGTTATATATGTTCCAAAATACAATGTTCAAGGCTCAAAATAGTACTGAGAATTAACAAAGTTAATGGAGTTTGCACAACCATCCAAAAGACAAAAACCAAAAAAGAAATTAACATAAAAATTGTTCATTCTTCAAAGTGCCCCTCAGTTAAAGAAATATCTAAGTGCATAATAGAATTAAGATATTTCATATAGTTCGAGTCATCGCCCCATATAGCCTTAAGAATCACTTCATAAACAAAAATAAAATAATTAGATTGAAGATATAAAGATTAAATATTCAAATTAAGTAAGAAATTAAGATTGAAGATATAAAGATTGCAAAAGTGGCATACACATTCATTTTTTAGGAATATCATCTATTGGCTTCCCTATCTCAATTGGTTTACCGTCCTGCAAAAAAAACAAAGCAATTAACATAATCTTCTTTTAATGTATACAGAGAATATGAAGACGAGTAAGACATATGAAACATCTAAACTGGAGAACTAACACATTTGGTGGTGTCCAAGCCGTAAATGGAAAACGACTTGTTACTATGAATTCAGAAAATGGAAAAACATTCTAAGAGTGCATAATGAAACAACTAACCCCTAAGAGTACGAAATGGGGGGAGTTTGTTAAGTGCCAAATTGTTAATGAAATGTATATGAATTTGGGGCACTTAACACACATTTATGCTATAAAAGCGTACAATTCCTGATAACTTAGTCAATCTTGTTATTGTAGGAAATTATATGTGTTTACGTTATTTCAGGTTAAGAAATAAGGAAAAAAAGGAGAAAAATGAGAAGATTGGAGCTTCTGAACACTACAAGCCTCGCCCAAGCGAGAAAAGTGTCGCCCAAGCCACAAATAGGAGAAAAATCACCAGAAACCATTGTTGTCCCTCGTCCAAGCGAGGGACTGTCGCTCAAGCGAGGGACTGTCGTTCAAGCGACAAATGGAGCTCAAAAGACCTGGTTGCTCTGCCTGATCCTCGCCCAAGCGAGGGGCACCTCGCCCAAGCAAGGTGCTCAGACTTGGAAGTCTCTTATTTTCTCGCCCAAGCGAGAATCTCTAGCTTGGACGAGGGCTTGGAAGTTGGAACTAATATGGGAGGTTTCAGAAGTTAGAGAGGGTTATGCAATCACTTTTCCAATGCTTTTGGGCACGAAATTTAGGATAGAAACACTAGGAAGGACGATGGAAGTCATGTGAATGACTCTAAATCTGATTTTCTTGTATACTTTCATGAATCGAGCATTGTAATAGTGAGGATGAGAGACTAGATCTTCGTTGTTGGGATTTGAAATGTAATTTTCTTACCTTGTACTCTTGTATTCAATTATAATGTAATTGTTATATGATTTTAGGAAATTTATCCCGTTTTTGTTACTTGAGTTTAATTCGCTACTAAATTCTTGTTTTTGGGTTCAAGTTTAACTGAGAAGTTAGACTTGATACCTGATCTGGATCATCCTCCTTCATGTATCATTGTTTCAAGAATGGACAATGATATGTGAATTTCTTTTACATTAACTTTAATGCTAGTTAATCAGTCAATTATTCATGGAATTGGTAATTGGGTGATTATCTAAGAATTTTACACTCAAGGAATTAATGTAAATGATTTACCGAAAATGTGCATCAAAAACAGTAACTTCACAAGTTGTTTGAAATTGAATCTATGGATGTCAAAAGGGAAAGAATGATGAATTTCAATCCCGACTCATTTAATTTCATAGTTAAACATTTATTTCAATTTTTTTTTTACAAAACCAATGTTAAATTATCAAACCAATTCTTGTAAATAGTTGCTCAGTTCATTCTTGTTGGAATTAATGTAAATCCACTTTGTTCCTTGAAGAAGATATCCCGGTACTTTATCGGATTTTATTACTTGAACGATATAGTTCGCTTGCCGTTCCATAAATATCTCACAAGTTTTTGGCGCCGCTGCCAGGGAGCAATAAGCGATTTATGTTAGTTCTTTACAGGTTTTATTTAGTTTTTTACATAGTTATTCTTTAATTTTTTGTAGTATAGCTAACCCTTGTGCTAACCTTTGTTTTAGTCTTCTTATTTATGCATTTTCGAGGTAAAGCTACTGACGAGCAACTACAATATAATTCTGAGAATGAGTAGTCAGCAAAGAGTAACCGCAAGAAGGCAAAGGAGAAGAAGAAGCAAGGTACTCATGAAGCACAATGCAACTCTGAATAGTCTATAGTTTCAGAGCCTCAGTTAGAGAATATGGAGAATGTAAACTGTGAACACCCAATTTTGTCCAGTCCAAAATAACTTTTCAAAAAATATAAAATAAATTTAAAAATAAACATATTTCAAAAAAAATAAAAATTAACAGGTGCCAAAAATGCTTAATGAGTGATTATTGGCTCAATAATACTTAATTTTCATTTTTTGTTTTTAAACGGATTTTAAGTGACTTAATGAATATTTGTTCTTCACATTATGGAGACATTCCATTTCTAAAAAAACACATGCTAAATGTCGCATTATTTCCATTTTCTTAATTAAATAAAAATAAAAATTGTGTTCGGAATATTGTTTGCGATTTTATGAAAATCAAATGATTATTTAAAATTTATTTAAAGGTAATGCAACAACTTTGAGAATTTTTAGAGTCGTTATGGTGTTTCTACCCAAAAAATTATTTTCACTTACTACTACATTATTTATAGGGTCAAATAATTATTTTATTACTCAATCATGGGTATTAAAAGTATTGGGTCATTTTTAGAATAAATATGACATATTATGGGATGTCTTGGGAACAAAAAACATCATATTCAAATTGTTTCAAATAGGTAAATAGTTAAATTTGAATTTTCAAAATTTAAACAAACATTAATACAATTCAAATTTTAAACCAGAAATTGATTAAGGGAGAAAACATCTCCACTTAATCCCCTCCCATTTCTTAATGGGGAAGATGTGTTTCTAAAAAAAATACATGTCTAATTTCACTATAAATATGCACTCTCACCAAACTACAAAAGAGAGCAGAAGGAGCCAAAAAAGGAAGAATCTGAAAAAAGCAAATAGCCAAAAGTACCATTTGATTCCATGCACACTCTATATTCAATGACCAATTATTTGTTTCACGTGATTTTCCGCAACCGGCTCAGACTATATCAATTCCTGGGATTAACGCACAACATTTTCAACTTTTTTTGCAAGGTTTTATTTTCATACATATTCATGTCATTCATTTTGTCTTATTATATAATAAACATGATCATAATAATGAGCAATATACATATAACCTAAATGAGAAATATTGTAAATGGTATATCATCAATTTTGAGATTCATATAATCTTTCCCGAAAGGTAATTAAGCCATATAAAAATAGTTGATAGTAATCATGTGTTGATAATAATTTTGAAATCTTATTTCATCACGTCTATTGATAATTGCTATGTAGATTCTATTTTTTGCTATTTCTAAAAGAAATTATTAATATAATAGTCATAACTAATAAATCCATAAAAAGTCTAAAGTTTTGGTTTCCTTTTTTGAACTTTAAAGATATTATGTTTTCATACATATGTACGTACAATACCTATATTCCTATTAGAGCAAAAATTACAATTAATAATATTAAATTTTAACAAATAATTTTTTTAAAGGGATTCAATAGCGAAGTTATGACTTGTGTTGCATCTTTCTTTCCATTCTAGCCGAGAAGTGGTTGCAGTCATTAGTACTGTCTATTTTATTTATCAAAATAGAAAGAGGGTAAGCGACCAATGTTAATTCTTCGTCTACTAATTCCCACAACCAATTTAAATATTTTCTACACTTTTAATCAATTAAAACTAATCAAATTAATCACTTTTAAACTAGAACTATATAGTCTTGATTTCCATATTTCACCTAGGGATACGTAGGAGCAAGATCAACTCTTGTCAGACACAAAAATAAAAAGTAAAATTTTGTTTTAAGTAATTTAATTTTAATAAAATAAAGGTATTTAATTCATGCAATTAGTTATGGTATCGTTTTATTACAGGCGAACGAGATGCTAATATGATTGGACGAAAAGATTTTTTTACATTTTTTACTAATAAATGTAGTGGCGACTCTAAGAGGTCGTGTAGCCGAAAATCGGGGCGCGACACCAACAATGCCACTGGAAATAACCCAAGGCATAATCCTCCAAGGTGGATGTTAGGCGACTATGCCATGTACCAGGGTCCGAGGCACTACAAAAGTGATATGAATCCACCAAGGCCCATTAATGAGGAAGAGCTAAGTGGGCTAGGAGGGCCCATGACCCAGTCCATAACCAAGAAAGCACACCAAACTCTCAACCTATTAGTGGAGGAAGTGACTAAATCAACAAAGCCCAGAGAGGAAATCAGACCCATAGATTGCACCATTTTTATAGAAGTAACCCAAGTTGGCCACGACCAAGGAGGGAACACTTGAGGCGTGTGGGAGTCCCATTTAATAAGTGGGGATTATCATACCCACATGTAGTCTAGGAATTATTTCCGTTCCTTATTTGAAAGAACAATCATTATTTGCCTTTTCACCTTTGAGTACTTCAACATATAGCTGTAATAAATTGCATTAAGAACCATGTAATCTAGGTACAAAGCAAGGGGAATCCCTTACTATTCCAGCTGTGACCCCACCCCATAAAGACACAATGGATCCTTGCCTAATTTGAAAGAGCACGTGTGAATCCAATCTCATTTGAATGCCATAAAAACCTTCCTTACTAGGCATATGCATGTGAATTTCAAAATGGAGAAGATCATGACAAATCTTTCCTTATTGAATCAAGCAAGTAAATAGTCAAGGATTCATTTCCTTATCTGGTGGAGCGTTTGAATTTAAAATGGAGAATCAAATCTGATTTGAATTTACCTTAAAGAAGATCATGGCAAATCTTTCCTTACTTGGCATATGCGTGTGAATTTCAAAAGGGTGAAGATCATGACAAATCTTTCCTTTCTTGGCCTAGGCGTGTAAAATTCCAAAAGAAGAAGATCATGACAACTTTTCCCCTAATGAATCAAGCTAGTAAATGACCAAGGATTTCTTTCCTTATCTGGTGGAGCATTTGAATTCAAAATGGAGAATCAAATCTGATTTGAATTTGCCTTAAAGAAGATTGAAGCCATAATGAAGAGCTATGAAGACACGAATTTAATTCCTTATTCATTCCAAGAGCTCCCAATTTCGAATTTGGACATTCAACACTATGAAGGCTAGCCGAATGAGCACATGGAGAAGGGAATAAGGAAAGACATCACTCCTAAAGCGTAGCCAAATCAGCACATGGGAACAACAAATTAGGAAAGTCTACTAAACCTAAGGCTTGACTGAATTAACACATGGGAGAAAACAATTAGGAGCAACCAATGAATGTAATTTATGTTTTTCACATGGGTAATAGGCCTAGCCGAATTCCCGCTCTATTTGTACCAAACAACACATGCAGATAAAACAACTTGATTTGGAAAATTATTCCTAGCTAGTTGAGAATTCTCCTAGTTTCTTAATTGAACCAAGATCATTTCTTATCAAGGTTCTTATTCCTTGTGGCGAAATTCACTAGTCTTATCAAGCAATCAAGCTTGGGGCGCCTTCACTCTTCTAACTTTTCCAAGTTCTTTTATCCTTATATACACTCATACACCCACGGCCAACAATCCCTCAAATCAACTAACCAATTTCATCCTCTACATAAATCCATTCCATAACCCTCGGCCGAAGAACAAACCCTATCACACAAATCACCTCATACACTCCTAACACACAAGCCATGGCCAAACTCCATACACTCACCCAAACCAATACACATTCACCAATCCTATACACGGCCAAATACATCCAAGACAAAGTACAAAACAAAAATCCAAAATCATAAATTCCATAGTTACAAAAAAAGTCTTGCATCCAAGAACGACCAACAATCAAATTCGGAATCCTCCCAAAAGAGATTCTATCATCCATCATCGTTATTCCACACACAGAAAGAACACTAGAAATTAAGCCAGCATATCTGAATCTGGTTAGTTCACACTAATTCTCTGGAAGGATTATGAAGATCCTTATGCACATCTAGACAACTTTTATGAATTGGTGGCAATAATGGGTTATACTGATGCTGAAAGAGAAGATGCATACATGATGTTGTTCACATTCTCTCTATTGGGTGAAGCTAGGCAGTGGCTAAAATCTCATCCAACTCGGAGCTTGACTAGTTGGAGTAACTTGGAGTCAAAGTTTTTGGCAAGGTTCTTCCCACGAACTCGGTATGCGCATACGAAGTTTGAGATATCAACTTTCAAGGAAGGTGTAGATGAAGCATTTTATGAAGCTTGGGAGTGTTTTCAGATGTCGTTGAGAAAATGCCCCAACCATGGTTTTGAAGATGTGGATCAGCATAACATATTCTGCAATGGATTGAAGCCTGAGACTAAGATGATTTTAGATACAGTAGTAGGTGGAACAATGATGGTTGTGGATACTGAACAAGCTACAAGGATCATAAGTGCCTTATCTTTAATAGATAAGCAAGCACAACACAATCGGAGGTCAGTACAGAAGAGATAAGTGCTTGATTTGATTACATCAGATACTCTTAGCACAAAACACGATTCTGACTCAGCAAATTGAAGCACTTACAAAGCAAATGTCCAAGCTGCCTCAAAAGCTAAATGTGGTACAAACCCCTCTAATCCATCAACAAGTGCTACATTGTGAATTTTGTGGAGGTGACCATGTTATTGATCATTGGTCAATGCCTACCAACACACAAGAGGAAGAGGTTCAATATGTGAATCATCAACCTCGTCAAGATAATTTCCCTAACAACCCTACATACAAAAATTAGTTCTCACATGGTTGGAGGGGATATTAGAACCATAATCAGAATTATAGGTGGAGGCAGGAGGCAGGAGGCAGGACCATCAAATAGGCAACCACCATCTCAACCATCATATCAGCAAGGTACACACCCACCATTGCCTGAGAGTCAGACAAAATTGGAAGAGACTTTGGAGAAATTCATGCAAGTCTTCACTTCAAACTAGAAAAATATTGAGGCATCCATCAGAAATCTGGAGACTTGGGTGGGACAGTTGGCTAAGCATATGGCAGAACAACACACAGACCGTCAACAATTATCAGCCAATACTCAAACCAACCCTAAGGAACACTGCAAATGTATCACTACTAAAAGTGGGAATGTTATTGGTAAGGGTATTGGTGAGAATTTAGCGGTTGAAGAAAAGGTTCTTAAAGAAACTAAGGTTGGGGAAGAAAAGAAGGCACCAAAAAAACACAAAAGGGTGATACAGTAGAAGCTAAGGAAGGAGTTATGAATAATGGGGATGCTATAAGGGAGAACAATGACAAGAGGAAGAGTGATTTACCTCAATTGAAGGATCTTCCTTATCCAAAGGGACCTTCAAAAAAGGACAAGGATAGACAATACACTAGGTTCTTGGATATATTCAAGAACTTACAGATCAACATTTCTTTCATGGAGGCGATGGAACAAATGCCCACATATGCTAAATTTATGAAAGATTTATTGACAAAGAAGAGAAAGTTTTCAGAAGAGACAGTGACATTAGAAGACGGATGCAGTGCTATCATTCAGAAGTCTTTACCGAATAAGACTAAAGATCAAGGTAACTTCACAATACCGATCACTATAAGTGAATTATCAGTGGAAAAGGCACTGCTTGATTAGTGTGCCAGTATTAATTTGATGCCTCTATCCATGTTGAAGAGGATTGGGAAGTTGGAAATCAAGCCTACTAGGATGACATTGCAACTCGCTGACAGATTAGCGAAGTATCCTTATGGAGTTGCTGAGGATGGTCTAGTCAAAGTAGATGATTGGTATTTCCTATTGAGTTTGTCATCATGGATATTGAGGAGGACAATGAGGTCCCACTTATTTTGGGAAGACCCATCATGAAGATTGCTAAGGTTATTATTGATGTTGATGATGGGAAGTTGAAGGTAAGGGTAAAAGACCAAGAGGTGAATTTTAATGTATTTGAGGCAATGCAACACCCGAAAGACAAACAACACTGCTTTCGAGTGGATGTTATTGAGGACTTATTCATGCTTGATGAGATTCACTTGAGTAGAAGTAGTCAATTCGAGAGTCTTGAGAGGAGAGTTGGAAAGAAGCAGTATTGGGGAAGAGAAACTGATTAAAGCATGTATGGCAGAGTTGGATGCACCCCACAAGGGTACATCTGATCAGAATCACACTGAGGAACTGGTTAAAGAGAAGAAAAATGAGGTTTCGAAGGTAGATTTGAAATTACTTCCTTCACATATGAAGTATGTATTCTTAGAGGACGGAGGTAAAAAACCGGTAATAATTTTGCCTTATCATCTAATGAAGAACAACAACTAATTGGGGTGCTGAAGAAAAATGCAGGGCAATAGGGTGGACGCTGGCTGATTTGCATGGAATCATTCCATCCAATTGTATGCATAAAATATATATGGAAGTGGATTATAAACCAGTTGCACAACCTCAGAGACGTCTGAATCATAATATGAAGAAAGTGGTGAAGAAGGAAGCGATGAAACTATTAGATGTTGGGATGATTTATCCCATAGCTGATAGTACTTGGGTAAGCCTGATTCAAGCGATCCTAAAGAAGGGGGGTATGACTATGGTTAAGAACGAAAAAGATGAATTGATTCCAACTAGAACAGTCATTGGATGGCGTATGTGCATTGATTACAGAAAGTTGAACCAGACCACTCGAAAAGATCACTTTCCTTTGCCATTCATGGACCAAATGATTGAGAGATTGGCTGGACAAGCATTATATTACTTTATGGATGGTTATTTTGGCTATAACCAGATCACTATGGATCCCGAAGAGTTGACTTGGCACCAAAAGAAGAAGTTCTTGCGAGATTCCCGTCAGTTTGTGTGGGACAACCCTCATCTTTTTAAGAATGGGTCGGATGGATTACTGAGGAGGTGTGTGTCTACAGAAAAGGCTAAGAGCATCCTATGACATTGTCATAGTTCACCATATGAAGGACACTTTAATGGAGAGAGGACAGCTGCAAAAGTCCTCCAATATGGCTTCTACTGGCCTTCTGTATTCAAGGATGCACATTAGTATGCACAACAGTGTGACAAGTGCTAGGGATCAGGCGGGATCTCCAAGAGGAATGAGATGCCATTGACCAATATTCAGGAAATTGAGGTGTTTGATTGTTGGGGAATTGACTTCATGGGACCATTTCCACCGTCGTGCTCACAAGTATACATTCTGGTGGCGTTGGATTATGTGTCCAAGTGTGTAGAAGTTGCAACTGCATAAAAGGATGATGCCAAAATCGCAGTGAAATTCTTGAGGAGAAACATATTTAGTCGGTTTAGCACACCTCAAATTTTTATTAGTGATGGAGGATCACACTTCTACAATTCATAACTTGAGAAGGTCCTTCAACACCATGGAGTCCAACATAAGGTGGCATCTCATTACCATCCACAAACAAATGGGCAAGCAGAGGTCTCTAACAGAGAGGTCAAGAGAATCCTTGAGAAAATTGTCTCAACCACAAGGAAGGATTGGCCTCTTCGATTGGATGATGTGTTATGGACTTACCGAACAGTTTTCAAAGCCCCCACTGGATTATCCCCTTTTCAGTTGGTTTATAAGAAGGCATGTCATCTTCCTGTAAAGCTCGAACACAAGGCATTTTGGGCTCTCAAGCTCTACAACATGGATCCAAAAGCAGCAAGTGATCAGAGAAAATTGTAGCTACAACATTTGGAGGAGATAAGACTCACTGCATATGAGTCCTCCAAGTTATACAAGGAGAAGGTCAAGTTGTATCATGACCGGAAGATCCGTAAAAAGGACTTCCGAGTGGATTAGAGTGTGTTGTTATTCAATTCCCGGATGAAGTTATTTCCGGATAAACTCAAGTCTAAATGGCCAGAACCCTTCCTAGTTAAGGAAGTTAAATCGCATGGAGCGATAGAATTGCAAGACCTAGTGTCTCAGAGAAGCTGGGTAGTCAATGGCCAGAGACTAAAACCTTACTTGGGTGGTGACATCGAGCGGCTCACCACAGTCATCAACTTATCAGAGGCATAAAAGAACAGGCGTCAAGCTAATGACGTTAAACAAGCGATACCTGGAAGGCAATCCAGTATTTTTCTTTTCTGTACATATACATGTTAAACAAATAGAGGTATGGGGGAATCTCGCCTAGGAGAGGCCTAGCTCTCACAGGCAAGACAGGCTCGCCCAGGCAACAAGAAGGCCTGACTCGCTGGGAAATCCTCACCTAGGTGGGGGCTCCTGACCCAGGCGAGGCTGACAGGCCCAAAATTGCTGATATTCTCGCCCAGGTGAGAGCTCCTCACTCAAGCGAGAACTCCTCGCCATAGCGAGAGGCCACGACTTTGGTTTTAGAAACAGGAGTGAGGGGTCCAACCCCTCACATTCCCATTGTAAAGAAACACAAAATCAGAGCTCGTGAGCCTCTCCAAGAGTCCACGCTTCACTTCTTCTTCATCAACTAGTGCACACATCCAATCTTTGCATCATGCGTGGACCAATGTAAGTGCACTTTAGCATTCTTGAACCCATTATCTTCTTATTTGTGCATTATGATAAATCTCATTTGTTTATGCACATTTAGATAGATTAGGTCATTGTTGATGCTATATTGTCATTATTTTTGCATTGCATTGTTGTTGTGTAACCATGAATGTCAACATCAAGAAACTCGGGGTTTCTAAGTGGGAACCTCAAATCTAGTTCATAAAAGTGACACTCATGTGTTTCGAGTTGGTTAAGCGGTTGTAATAGTGACATGGTTGTAATGGATATCACTTGTTTGATTATTTTTGATAATGTCTAACTGTGTACTTGGTTTTGCTGTGTTACAAGAGGAGAAAGTCAAATGCCAAAAAGGATTCCCCTCCTCCCAAGAAGTGGAAAGGAGCATCGACCTCCCAGGCCCCATAAGATTTCAATCGAACCAAGTTCAAAAAGAAGGTCAAGGAGGATCACTATATCATCCTCCTCAACTCGGTCTTTGTGCCAGAAAGGCGAGTGCACTTACAAAGGGATGACCTCCCATTTTTCACTACACCTCTAGATAAGCTGAAATGGTGGATATTGGCCACCCCCAATGATAAATTTGATCCAAATGTTGTTCGGGAATTCTATGCCAATGCCTACTCATTGGAAGAGGAGGGAGAAACGCTCGCCTACAAGTCATGGGTCCAAGGAAAAAACGGTTCTATTCAACAGGGATACAATCCATGACCTATTGGGTAGCCCGTATGACCTAGCGGAGGGGTCCCAAGAAGAATATAATTGGATGATTCAGAAAGATCGCACTTTAGCCCAAGGAGGGTTCCACCCGAGTGACATCGCTACTCTATTGTGCATTCCTGGAAGATCCTACAGCACCAGCATTGATGGATAGCCACTACGGATTTATCAGAAACACATGACTTTACTGGCCCAACTGTATATGATATTCCTGTTGCATAACGTGATTCTAAATAGTCATGTCTCATCTCTGCTTCTGATTGAATGCCACCTTATTTATGCCATTCTCAAGGGCATGAAAATCGATGTGGCGAACGAGATGTACAAAACAATGGTGTGATGATAAGTGCCAAAAATACCTAATTTTCATATACTTTTTATGGCACTTATCCTATGCAAAACTGTGAAAACCAACATAATTCAACACTTTTTAGATAAATTTTGTATTATTGGATAAAATAATTTTTGATCACCTCTTGTCCAAGTTTCCCTTGAATTTTTTAGGAAATTGATTACTTTAAAAGAAAGCCAAGAATTCATGCTAAATCACAAGTCAAAAGTCCAGAAGAAAATGTTCAAAACAAACAAGCTAAGTACGTCATGTGGTGTGCTTAAGCTTGTCACCAAAAGATGACTTAGGCTTGAAGAAATGTACATTTTGATAAACGGAAATGTGAAAAAGTGATTTGTGATTGTAGAATTAGAATAACTCAGGGATTGCCGTGTTTATGTGAGCTTGTCAAGTATAAAGGTAAGAAAAAGTGCATTTCATGATCATTTCCAGAAAATAGTTACGAAAAGGACACGAATCTTAGAGTTTTTTAAGATTGTGATCCAAAACTGTTCATTAATGAATTTCTCAGATAGATAAAAAATAGTGATAGGGGTGGAAAGAAAATAGTTATGAATAGATTTCATTAAATACTATACTGAGAGATAAGGGTGGAAACAGGTCAGGCCAGGTTTTGCCTTAAACAGGCCGAACCTGTATAACATATAGGATCTTGGGCCTGGCCTGTTAGCCTATTTAATTTTTTTTTTCAAAGCCTAAGTCTGGCCTGTTTAAAAGTCTGGTCTGCCCTGTTAGTCTGTTTAAAGGCCTATTATACTACATTATATTGAGATAAGTGATCATGTCTATATTTAAATAACTAATATGCATACTTTTAAATAGATTTTTATAATCCTAACAGTGAAATTATATTTTTATATTAAAATTACATATATAATAAGATTACTTATATATTAAAATTATAAAATATGAACATTATTATATAATATAACTAAATAGGCCGGTCTGTTAGGCTTAATAGGCCATTTGGATGGCCTAAAGCCTAGCCTGTTAAACTAAATAGGCTTTTCAAAAAGCCTGAGCCTGGTCTGTTTACAAAAAAGTCTGGCCTGACCTAGCCTGTTATAGGCCAGGTAATAGGCCCCTGGTAGGCGGCCTGGCCTGTTTCCACCCCTACTGAGAGACAACACAATTGATGTTACCAAAAGACAAGTCGAGGACAAAAGGTCTCCCAAAATAAAGGTGAAGACAAAGTGTAAATCAACACTATTAGAACATGGTGATCCATATTTGTGTGTATGATGATGAATATAGAAGATGAGATAGGGAACTCAAAGATATCATAATGGAAATTGATAATGCTTTTCATTGATTCAACAAAAATAGAAAAGGTACATTTATAGGAAAGGAGGAGAAAAATTATACCACCTACCTAAACTAACCCGGGAGTAACATAACTAAACCATTATCAACCAAAAATAACAAAGTAAGACTCAATTAATCATGTGGCTTTATGGTTGCTTGATTCACAAGCAATACGGTTAAAATTGTGAGGAGTGTTTGATGAAATGCATAAGTGAGCACAACTATTTGATGTCTGGTTAGTAGAGTCATTAGCCTTGGTCTTGGCCATGTCTTCTCGGTCAGAGGCTATAATGTCTCGATCATGATTCTTCTACCTACTGGGTCAGGGGCTACAATGCCTTGGTCATAATTATTCTGTCTGGCTGGGAAATGGGTGTGGTTGGCCTGGTCATATCGGTCGGGCTTGATGAATCCATGATCTTGGCCATCTCGGTCAGGCTTGATGCAGCTTTCTTGAGACATTAGGCAATGATGACATACTTTCATAATTAAGAATATATAAGCCTTTTTTCAGTTGCACCTATCATTCTCAATGTGATATCCTTCTGTATTTTGCAATTGGTTTTATAGAAAATCATAGAAAAATTGAGGTTCTTGGTAAGCTTGGAAACAAATATCAGATTAAAGGAGAACTTAGGTATATAATATACATTTGTCAACAAAAACAGAAAAGGTACATTTATAGGATAGGATGAGAAAAAATATACCACCCACCTAAACTAACCCATAACTAAGCCATTATCAACCAAAAATAACAAAGCAAGGCTCAGTTAATCACATGGCTTTATGGTTGTTTGATTCATAAACAATCTGGTTAAAATTGTGAGGAGTGTTGATTAAATGCCTAAGTGAGCACAACTATTTGATGTTTGGTCAATAGGGTTATTAGTCTTGGTCCTAGCCATGTCTTCTCGATTAGAGGCTATAATGCCTCAGTCATGATTCTTCTGCCTGGCTGGGTTATGGGCTACAATGCCTCTCTCATAACTATTCTATCTGGCTGGGTCATTGGTGTGGTTGGCTTGGTCATCTTAGTTAGGCTTGACGCAGTCACGATCTTGGTCATCTCGGCCAAGCTCGATGCAACTTTCTTGAGCCAATTCTGAGCCATCATCATCATCATATTTTGACAAACACATTGGGAACAACACGATAAAGACAATGATGTTATTGTTAGTTAAAGTTTATCCTAGACATTCATATCCCAACTAACACTGAAAAAGACAAAGCGCAAATCAAGACATATTGTAAGTTTCCTTTGGTTCTTTGACAACTTATTGAGGATATTGGTGACGTGCATGAAGATAGGAATTGCATTTTTCGAGTACTTTCTTTTTTCTTGATGCATGATAAACATAAGAAGCAAAGAAGAAAACTAGGTAGTCCTTAAAAATGGGTCACTCACAAAGGATGATGAGTCACTATAAAGAAGTATTTTTTCCCTAACTCTTAACTTAGCAAGCGCATCCATAATGAAATTTAAGGAGCGAATTACATGACAAAACAGACCTCCCAAGGGAGATGGAGGAGCTTGTAAGCTTCCTCGATAAAGGTTGCATGGGCATAAAGAGCAATGGATCCCTCGAATGTTATGCTGTCAACAACATCTAAATTATCATATTCACAAATAACATTAAGAAACTCAAGTTGTCTAGCCAAATTTAAGACACTAATAAGACCAAGAAGCTCATATAAGAATACATCACAAGCCACTTCAATGTTGCTAAACCCACACATCCATATATCAGTATGATTATGAATGAGACCACCACAACCAATCTTAGAGGTCACATGCGTGCAACTACGATCAACACAAATTTTCGTAAAATTTAAAGGAAGCACAAACCATAACTCATAAACAAAATGGGGGACATACTCTTCATGGTTCAGAGCAAAATCCCCACCACCAATACTATTGGCAATATTACGCATAACATAATGAATTGGCCATAGGGCGAGATCCATAATCATATTATTCCTTCACCTCCAAATTCACCAAAGACTATGGAAGAACTGTTGATTATCCTTAATCCATATAAAGGATATGTGTTAGGTATCCAAAGCCCTATTCTGAAAAACGCCCAGTTAATCGATTAAAGCACTGACTTAATCGATTAAATTGCACAAAATAGCAAGTTGTTGATTGGCTTGTTTGCACAACCACTCACCGATATTATAGAAACAATACACCAGATATATTTGAACATAATTAATCTCTATATGGCAGAATTAAAGAATTCAAAATATCAGCTAAAATAGGCAATTAAACAACTTGAAAAGTAAAGAGATAAGGGTTAGAAAAGCCTGCAATAAGGATTTTTATCCTGGTTCGTTTTGCAGTCCACTGCAAAACTACATTCAGTCCTTCCCTTCTAATCTCGGGAGATTGTCTTCACTAATATTGAAACGAATGTATATTACATGCACACTTTCAATACAAGACCTTAAATGCTCCATTCTTGAATTCCTAGAACCCCTACCTTGGTTTGACTACTCTAATCGCCTAGGAAAACCTTTCCTACGATTTAACCCCAGCCAAGAATATGTTTTAAACTCAAGACCTCTAAGTCTTGGTGAAGACTCACTGAATCTCTTTGGTGGTAAGACACCAAGAGACGATTTTCCTTATCACAAAAACAGAGTATTATGAAACACAATATGACTCAAATATTAAATTCAAATCCAACTATAAACCCTATACAAATCTCACAAATTAACAAGAATATGTATGAGTTCAGAATTATGTAGAAACATGTAATTTATACCCTACGAAATCTTTAAAAGAAATGCAAGAATCATGCAAGAAAAGATAGAATGATGAACATATTTAATCACATGCAATTGGATGACATTTTAAATCATAAGCATGATACTATCTCTCACTATCTCACATGCATTTCTCTCTGTGTATATGACATACAATGAGCACGAAAAATATGTAACTTAGCAATTCTAAAAATGAATGAATGTATGAAGCATGATATAAAAACACAGTTTATATAGAAAAGTTGTTAGACGTCCAATTAATCGATTAAGTGTCATTTTAATCGATTAACGGGCTATTGAGAATAACTGAATTCTGTTTTTCAGTTATTTATTAAAACTGATTTCACGTTAATCGATTAACGCCTTGATTAATCGATTAACTGACATATTTTTCAGCTAAGAGATTAAATGGTAAACTACCTATATGTTATGCTTATTAACTATACATGTATTACCATTATGTTATGCCTAAGATGTACAAATAACATGTATGATTAATGCATGAACATATAATAATCTAGATGGCATGTCTCATGTAAATGATATGATTATTTTTAGGACTTGTGAGATTTGTATCTAGGTTTACCTAACCTAGACTCAATAACTAAAACATATATCTAAGACTACTAATGATGACTCTAGTCTAGACATGAAGCTCTTGAGTCCTTGGCATGTTGATTTGTTGAGTTATCTTCAAGCTTTCACTAATTCATTGTCTTCATCAAAACATAGGCAATCTAATAATGTTATTTTCACACTTTGCACTTTCAATAGTACCCCTAGTCCGTAAGGTTCATAATTATGAAAATCCTAGTAGAAAGGAGGCCCAACCTTATCAAAATCTCCTTAGAGTAAGGGTGGTCATGAACACAATGTATAACATCTTGCACCGGAGCAAACAACATGAACACATCAAGGAAGAAGATAGATTAGAGTTAAATAATAACAAGTTACAAGTGAAAGAGTTATGAAGTACTAATTGTAACGTAAAATTTTATTTCTCTGGGATTCGTAATTTCTATAGGTGCTTCCAAGGAAAACCTTGGTCCACGGTAGTCGAGGATTTGGACAACAATCAGGAATAAGCAAATGAAGCAGAGTATCTACCATCCAAGGCATGCTTCTAATGCCAACCATTAGAATACGATGCATCATTCGGCCCGTCCATGGTAAAGATACAATCCCTAACCTCCTTTAGGATATGTGATATGGACAAATTTAACCTGGTTGCACAATGGGCCACTACCAATCCAATCATCAAACTAGAAGGAGGTATTACACTCTTGAAGCAAAAACTCAAAACCATCAGACAAAACAATCTTTGCCTTAATTAAGCTTCTCCAGGTATGGAGACACTATTATGGCAAATATAGTGGTTGAGAGAAATACCTCGGAGGTAGATATTTTCAAATAATTGAACCCATAAGCAACAAGGTTCAAGTAACATCCTTCATACAAGCTTTCCCAAGAGAGTCCTATTAGTACTAGTTTTTCTCACGCCTAGACCACCATGAGAGTTAGGAGCAGTCATTGTTTCCCAATTCACTAAGGGCCAACCCTTACTAGATTGATCTTTGCTTTAAAGAAATTTGTCAGTTGCCCGATCAATTATCCCACAAACCACAAAAGGAAGTTAAACTACCTGCATATTATAGACTACAAGGGAATAATTAATAGAGTTTGCTAGACACGACTTATTGACCTTATTTAACAACTTGGCTTTCCATGAAGCCAGATGTTGATCCAAATTTCTATGTACTTGGAATTGAAGGTCATTATATGTTATTGTATCATGAACTGGTAAGTAATATCACACAATATAAATACTTGTTTATAAAGGATAATGACCAACAAATTTTATAAACAACCCAATGATATTCATAAGTAAACCATGTTCATATGGTCACGAACATTGGACGAGTCTTCCTTGTATGAGACTCTTTATTGTAGCAAGATATACTATTGTGTTCATTTCATTATGTCCACATCAATGAACGTATGACATATCTATAATACATGTCATTACTAGAAAAAATTTCACATTTAGACCATTAGATATATTCATGATTGTCAATGTGTGTAAGTAAAATATATGCATTACTTAGGGAGGTTATCTAGCTCGTTTATGTACAATTTTGACAAAATTAGTAACTTATATCCTTGTAATATGCCTCATATCCGGAATAATATGAAAGTGCATATATAATTGATATAGCATGAAAACAATTTATACAAAACATCTTTTAATTATTTGTGATTATAGAAAAGTCTATATAAATCCCTAGCATTTACATCTTTTGCATATAACCACCATTAATTATTAATTACACCTTAATGAAATTGATTTTTCCATAAAGATAATATTACATTACTAACTATGGAAATGTATCTCATACATTTTTTTATATCTCAAATATGAGAAATTTTATTGGATTTTAAATTATCTATATATGAACATTATTATATTGCCCCATTTTATCTAACTAATTTATTTATTTCTCAAATCAATTTGTTTAGTAGTTTTGATAGCTCCTTTCTCTTGTCCACTTCTCATCGAAGAAGAAACTTCCCTTTTCTCTTAGCATTCATAATTCTATTCATTCCAAAATAAATTCCTTCACTTTCTCTGCATTTCAATTCCCTTCACTTTCCTTCTTTCCTTTTCCCCCAATAATTCTCGGAGTTTTCACAAATCGACGAGCTAGGGTTTCCGCCGGAAAATAAATTCTCGCCGGAGATTTTGTGTGGAGGCATAATCGCCGGCAACCATGGCCACCACCTTGTAGATTAGCTCTCAGTTGGAGCAGATCCATGGCGAAATCCGCGATAACTTTTGAGCCCTAGCGTATGTTTCTTAACCTCAACCTCTTGTTTTTTTTTCAGATTCGATTAATTTGATTTTTTATATTCTATATTTTTTCCCTAGTGTTCGTATCTAGTGTGACTTGTTGGGGTGTGGATTATGGTATTTATAGTTGTTTTGTTGGTTTTATTAGTATAACAATGTTATGGTTCTTGAAATTAAGTTTAGGGTTTCAATATAGTTTATTTGAAATTGAGTGTTGGGTGGTTAGTGTGGTGTAGAAAGTATGAAAAATTAAGAGAGACTTTTTATGTTAACTTCTGCCATAGATGCTCATGTTGGAGGAAAACATTTCTAGGTTGCATTTGGTAGACGCGTCAGAATGGGGGTGAAACAGAACATGCATATTCTGTAATATGTTTGGTGTGATTTAGAGGTAGAACTGAACATGATAGCTAGTCAAATTCGGAATGGAATTAAAAATTGTAATTTTTTTGTACCAATGTGGTGGAACCAAATAGAACAGAGAAGAACATGTTCTTTCATCCTGAGTTTCTGTAAAGGGAAGGTTCCATGTGTGCCTTTAGTGGTTAATAACTGGGATAAAGTCCTGAAAGATCTCTATTTCTTGCTAAATAAGTAAGAAACTGATACAAGTTGTGAAAGAATAGGAGGTTGGAAGCCAAGCAGATTGGGCATAGTTTGCATTTAGCTATCTTTAGATGTCAGTCATCATTATCATTTGCTTAAACTATCCATTTCTACTTTTATGGTAATTCATCTCTGTTATTTGTTATCTATTTTTTATTACTTGTGTCTTCCTTGTTCATAATACTTGTGTTTTTTTAATTTCCATACTAGATTGCTTTATAGGTCAGAGATCTGGGAGGCTAACACTATTATCACTACATCGTGACTGCTGCAAACTGGAAAGCTCTCATAGTACATGATCTGTTCTAGTTTTTTACCTTTTGTGCTTTGTATTCAGCACCCATGCTTATGTGAGTAGAACTGTAATACTTTTGCTTTGGATGTAATGGCTCCAATTCGCTCTAGTGGGTTTATTGATCCCGGTTGGGATCATGGCATTGCACAAGATGAGCGGAAAAAGAAGGTTAGATGCAATTACTGTGGGAAAATAGTTAGTGGTGGGATATATAGATTAAAGCAGCATTTAGCCCGGGTTTCTGGTGAAGTAACATACTGTGAAAAGGCTCCTGAGGAAGTCTACCTAAAAATGAAGGAAAACCTGGAAGGGTGCCGCTCCAGTAAGAAACAAAAACAAGTTGATTCACAAGCATATATGAATTTTCACTCTAATGATGATGAAGACGATGAGGAGCAAGTTGGATGTAGAGGCAAAGGGAAGCAATTGATGGATGATACAAATGTATCTGTAAATTTAACGACTCTTCGGTCATTAGGATATGTTGACCCTGGGTGGGAACATGGTGTTGCTCAGGATGAGAGAAAAAAGAAAGTCAAATGCAATTACTGTGAGAAAGTTGTTAGTGGAGGTATTAATCGGTTTAAACAGCATCTGGCTAGAATTCCAGGAGAAGTAGCACCTTGTAAAAGTGTCCCAGAAGAAGCTTACCTTAAAATAAAAGAGAATATGAAGTGGCATCGCACTGGAAGGAGACATAGACGACCTGAGGTTAAGGAATTGATACCTTTCTATTCAAAGTCGGATAATGAAGATGAAGAGTATGATCAAGGGGAAGATGCTTTGCATCATATGAACAAGGAAACTTTTATTGATGTTGATAAGCGGTCGTCTAAGGATTTAAGAAAAACCCTGAAGGGAATATCACCTAGTACTGGTACTGAACCAGTATTGAGAAGATCAAGATTGGATAACGTTTACCTGAAATTTCCCAACAACCCGGCGCCTCAAACTCACAAACAAGTGAAGGTTAAGACAGGGCCCACTAAGAAATTACGAAAGGAAGTTATTTCTTCGATTTGGAAGTTTTTTTACCATGCAGGAATTCCTTCACAGGCTGCAGACTCCCTATATTTTCATAAAATGCTGGAAGTGGTGGGTCAATATGGACAAGGATTGGTATGCCCACCCAGACAACTTATTTCTGGTCGCTTTCTGCAGGAGGAAATAAATTCCATTCAGAATTACCTTGTTGAATATAAGGCTTTCTGGGCAATTACTGGTTGTTCTATATTGGTAGATAGTTGGATAAATACCCAGGGTAGGACAATTATTAACTTTCTTGTTTCTTGTCCTCATGGTGTATACTTTGTCTCTTCCATTGATGCCACAAATGTAGTAGAAGATGCACCAAATTTATTTAAGCTTTTGGACAAAATAGTGGAAGAAATAGGTGAGGAAAATGTAGTGCAGGTAAAATGTTCTTTCTATTCATGTGGTGCCCTCTTTCATCTTAAATAGGACATTGTGGCTGTTACTAATCATTGTTTCTATTCGTTCTCCCTTTCGATGCAGGTAATCACTGAAAATACTTCCAGCTACAAAGCTGCTGGAAAAATGCTGGAAGAGAAGAGAAGGAATTTATTCTGGACCCCTTGTGCCACTTATTGTACTAATCAAATGCTTGAAGATTTTATGAAGATAAGATGTGTGGGAGAGTGCATGGAAAAGGGCCAGAAAATTACAAAATTAATATATAATCAAACATGGTTGTTAAATCTTATGAAAAGTGAATTTACTCTAGGGCAGGATCTTCTAAAGCCAGCTGGTAGTCGGTGCGCTTCTAACTTTGCTACATTGCAGAGCTTGGTGGATCATCGAGTTGGTCTCAGACAAATGTTTCTATCAAACAAATGGATTTCATCCAGGTTCTCCAGAACAAGTGAGGGAAAAGAGGTGGAAAAAATTGTTTTGAATGTCACATTTTGGAAGAAAATGCAGTATGTTAGGAGGTCAGTAGATCCCATAATGCAAGTGCATGAAAAGGTTTGTAGTGGTGAGAGCTTGTCAATGCCATACATATATAATGATATGTACAGGGCAAAACTTGCCATTAAATCTGTTCATGGTGAAGATGCACGGAAATATGAACCATTCTGGAAGGTGATAGACAGCCATTGGAACTCTTTGTTTTGTCATCCTCTTTTCTTGGCTGCGTACTTCTTAAATCCATCATACAGATATCGTCAGGATTTTGTGCCGGTATGTGAGAATATTGAATGTTTCCTACTGGTCACAAATTTTCAAATTTTATTCAAGTTCTCTCCTGAAGTGAATTTTGATATGACTCTAGCATTCTGAGGTAGTACGAGGGCTCAATGAATGCATTGTTAGGCTGGAGCCAGATAATATGAGACGGATATCTGCATCAATGCAAGTAAGATTTCCTTAATGACTGCTATATGATATTGGCATTTTTGGACATTTATTTTATCTACTTCAAAATGATGTTATTTCCAGATTTCTCATTTTAATTCTGCACAAGATGACTTTGGAACTGAATTGGCAATTAGCACAAGAACAGGTCTTGAACCAGGTAAACTGCCATGTTGCTACTAGACACTTCATATGCTAATTAACATGCTTGAGGCGCATTAATACTTCTTTATAATAACATTGAGCTGATCAGTTTCTTTTCCTTATTAACATCACTAGCTGCTTGGTGGCAACAACATGGAATAAGTTGCTTAGAGTTGCAAAGAATAGCTGTACGCATATTAAGTCAGACATGCTCATCCTTTGTGTGTGAGCATGGTTGGAGTATATATGATCAGATATACAGCAAAAGACAAAATCGTATATCTCAGAAGAAACTTGATGACATTATCTATGTTCACTACAACTTGCGACTGAGAGAATGCCAATTAAGAAAAAGGTCTAGAGACTCAAAATCAACCTCTGATGACAGTTTTCTTCAAGAGCATTTACTCAGTGATTGGGTACTTGATGCCAATGTACAAAGCTCTGATTGTGAGAAGGTAACTCAGGGCTTTCTATTCCTGTTGATTGTGATGAAATGATGATTAAGCATTAGTTGCTGTCAATTGGATTTCTTATAAGTCATAGTTGAGCTGCCTATCTGAAGTTATTTAAACTTCAATGCGCTATATGATGTCACACATCCAATATGTTTAGCTTAGTTGTCCTTGAATCAGTAATTTTTTAATTCAAAGGGCTATAAAGTCTAACCGATTAGGTCGTACAGATTGGTTATTTGAATTATAGTTGAGACCATAACTGCTATAAGCACATAACTCTTAGTTACATGTTAGATATTGCATTGTAACAGGCAACATAAACAGGTCTAAGTTGTGTTTGAAATACTTCAAACATCAGCTTGAGTAAAAGAAAAAGTGACTTTTAACCGCCATGAACTTAGGTCCATTTACAGTTTAGTTCCTAATGTTTAAAACTGTGCAAACTGATCCCCAAAGTTCAGATTTGCAGGTTGACCCTTCTGTTCAAATTTCTCTCAATTGCTAACGGAACTGGCCATGTGCAGCTCACATGTATACTCTTGAGACCCAATTGCCGTTAAGTGAAGCATGTGCAGCTCACACGTATACTCTTGAGACCAAATTGCCATTAAGTGAAGCATGTATCACTCACATGTCTTTCCCTAACCCTAAGACCCTTTCCACTCAAAAATCATTTGGAACCATAACCTAATTTCCCTCCAAACCCTAACAATCATCTTGTTTGGTGGCTAGTGGCACTGTGGGTGAAAGTTAGGCTGCAGTGGGTATTGGCGGTGGCTGGTCAGGACATTAACTAGTGCTGCAGTGGTTCTGGATCTAAGAATGGCTTGGTGGCTGGGTGCTTGGAGGTGAAGAGAAGCAGAGAACTAGATAGGATTGGAGAGGTTTGTTTGTTGTTGGAGGCTAAGTATAGGTTATGGAGGATTGGTCAGATGGGGTGAACAATGGTTCCGCATTTCATACTGCTAGGTTGTATATTGTGGAAGAGTTCACGGTGATGGAAGGTTTCAAGTGAGGTTGGGGGTTACATAGATGGTACTGTGTGGGTTTGCATGCTGGTATCTGGGTGGTGCATATAGCCTTGGCGGTGGCTGGGTTTGCAGCTGCAGGGGTAACTGGTGATTGGGAAGCTCGATAGGTTGGTGGTGGTTGAGTGGTTCTATGGTGAAAGTTGGTGCTTCCAAATTTAATTGAAATTGTGGAGTTAATGAAGGTGGTGATTGGTTCCGTGAGAGGGATGGGTTCAAGTTCTAGTTGTTGATTTGTGTATTTTAATTTTGTTGGGTGATTGATTGGGTTATGGTTTGCTGGAGGTTGAATGTGTTCATGAATTTAGGGACAAGATTCTTAGGGTTAAAAATGGGAGGAGAGACATGTGAATGAGACATGCTTCACTAGAGGGTAATTTGGTCTCAAAAGTAGGTATGCGAGCCGCATGTGACCAGTTCTGTTAGCAATTAATAGAAGTTTGGATTGAAGGGTCAATTTGCACATTCTAAAAATTTCCGGGATCGGATTGAGAACTTTTAAACATTACAGATCAAGTACATGGGTCTAAATTCAGGACTGCTAAATTGCATTTCTTCAACAATGAAGCATTGAGGTCCAGCTTGACTGATGGAATATTTGGTTTTGTTTTTGTAGAACATCCTTTTTGGAGTTGAACAAGATGACGATTATGAAAATGATTCAATTGATTATGAAGATGGAGCTGCAAGGTCCTTGAAAGGATCTCTTGAGCTGGTGACTATGGCCGATGTAGCTGTAGGGTCACAGGATCTGGATCATGTTAACATAGATGCTGCCACTGACAATGAGTCTGATCTGAATTATTTTGATGATGATTTGAGTAATTAAGGTAAATATGGCTCACCTTTTGGAAGAGTAAGGCATTTGGTTGTGACTTACTCACTGTAAAATCAACATGATCATCATGATCTGTACAACCACATTTATTTCAATCATTTTAGATTGAATGCGTTCTTACTAGTTTAAGAATTTATTATCTTATATAGTTAGGTTCGTTAGTATAACTAATTTAATCCAATGATATTATTGTAAGATAACATTGTAAGATGTAGAAAACACTATATTCATGTATTAAAAAGCAGGTCTATATTTGCCTTGGAAGCAAAACTTAGGATCTTGTGTTCAATTTTTGTGCGTTCTTTTCTGTAAATTTTCATATGTATAGTTTGATCTTGCTGCATTGGATTTTTTGGAAATACGTGTTACAACCTTGTTTTCATAATATAATTTTATTGGTAGTTGAATATGCATCCCCAATTCTTGAAAAATCATTTTTAAGCCATAACTAAACATCAACTCTTTGAACTATAGCTCTGTATTCTTCTTCAACACTACTTTTTGCTATATCACATTTCAGTTTTTGCTTGGCCATGTAAGGAGTTTTTGCTTGGGGTTGTTAGGGACTTAGGGATGTAAGCACATGGGAGGATGGTGAGGAGAGGTGATGTTGGCTGTGAAATGGACATTATGGGTTAATGAGCACAATTTTCAAGCTAATACCTATACAATATGATAGACTCCATAGGGTAAATAAAAGAATTATATAATATAACACTAACAAAGTATTGATTTAGTGGTGTAAGGCTCTGTTAGATCCCCGTGATGACCAAAAGGCCAAGGGTTCGATTCCTAATAGCGATATTTGTTGGGAGGGACAGTTGTGTACCCTAAAAGAGATTAATTCCTTACTCAAAATCTGAGGATATTCTTAGTAATATCAGGAAAAAAAAGAATTATATAACTAGTTTTTGTAGGGAAGTGAAGCTTATAATTTTGCCTTAATTAGTTTTTGTCATTACCTAAGTATTGTGGGTTGTGATCATTCTGAATAATGGAAGATGGGTTTTGGTTTTATTGTGGTAAACACCTTTGCGGCCATCATGGCAGAAATCAAATGATCATGGCTTTATACGACATGAGAGAAACTTGTTCAAGTCGAATCGGAGTAGAAGACAATGCCTAATTAGCCCAATGATAGGGTAAATAGGTCTTAAGTAAGCAATCTAAGCCTTCCATTATTTTTAATATAAATCAATAGGCCATATGCTGTTTATATCAAGTACCCCATGCCTAATTAGCCCCATATGTATCAATATCTTTAGAAAAAAATTTATTTAGACAACTTCTCACAATGATCAATAGTTTATGAGAAAATATACATATGCATATGCATAAAATGGTGAGGCATGGTAAGAAATTATATGAATCATCTATTCAGATACTTGCCTACATTTTTTTACATAAAAGGACCATACTAATTTTGAACAAATAAAAAGGGTGACCTAGTACACAGCTCCCACTTAATAAGGTTTGAGAAAGGCAGATGTACATAATCTTATCCTCACAAATGAAGAATTTATTTCCAAGATTTGAACTCATGACTTTCATATTACAAAGCAAGCAACATTAACATTGCGTCGAGGCTCACCCTCTAAATATGACAAATTCCCAAAGCTGTCTATACGGAAGGCAAGTAAGAAGCAACACCATGCACAATTGTAGGATATGCACCCCATATTTACAGGAAAACTGTCAATTTATTAAAACATGGAAAAATTGACAGCAAATAATCCATTTGAACAGTTAAATTTGATAGTTGAACAAATGGAAACATCATAATTTCAGGGCAAAGGTTCTTGTGAATCTCCCAAACGAGACAAATGAAGATATGCATCAGTACCTGTGAATAATAAACATGACTGTATCAGAAAATTTGATAGTTGAACTTTAATCAACCAAATAAGATATGACAAAGTTTTCAAATGTATTATAATTGTATCAATGGGATATAAGTGCAAGTTATTCCTGAGATGGTAACTCTGAGGATCTGTTTGCGAATTGGTTATTAGAGAACAATAGATGGAAGAAAAATGTTTTAGATTCATGAAATACACTTGTGAAATGACTCTCAATCCTTAATTTTTCGTTATTTCCCCTTTAAAAACCAACTCGAAAAATTGAAGTGTTCAAAAGATAGATAATTCATGAACCACTCTGGCTAAGTAGAATCTCAAAAATGTGCAATGACAATTACACATAAATATAACTAGCATTTGATAGTTTAAGAGCAGTAACTATTCTTGTAGAAGTTCAAAAGTATGAATGAAATTAAGGTTGAAACAATTGTATCATTGTAAACAGAGCTCATCATATCTCAAAATCCCACCATATGCAAAATGGACAAGAGGGACAACAAGTTGCCAACTCTAAGTGCTACAGGGGTTGAAATTGGAACAAAATCAATATGAATAATGTTGTTAGCGAAGCGAAATATTTGTCGTAGTCTACTCACCGTATCCTTCCATAGAGATTATTTGAAGATCGCCTCCAAAATAACGAGCATATAGACGACAAATCGGAAGTCCGTATCCATATCCAGCCATTGTCACATTATCAGATACTCCAACATCTGCATCCTCATCCAATGGGTTTCTGGCTGTACTATATAAATATGTAAAGATTTTTGGCAGACCACTTCTTGCAATTCCACCACCCTCATCTGAAACCTACAATGCCATTTAGATCGACTTTAAGAGAACATCATGATAATAGCATGCGAACAAAATCTCATAAAAGGGTGGTCCAGTATACGAGGCTCCGACTTTGTGGGGTTATTAACAAATGGGATATATGTTACACAAATACAAACAAAATACCTTTATGGTAACATCCTCTAGACCATCAGCAACTATTATTCTAACGGGAGGTGTAACTTTGTCGGAATCCACACAACGCTCTTGGACAGCACGAAGTGAGTTCTTAACCAACTCGAATACCATCAGATGCAAGTGAGCTGGAACATAACTGTTTTGCAGAAACATACAGTGATTGTACAGAAAGAGCACAGGTACAGTTTCTTGACTATAATTATGAATCTTACGAGATAAACATTCCTAGCATAAGAAGCAAGGGAAATATTCTTTAAAAATATAAGGAGAGAATGAATTAATGGAAAAAGTGTGGAACTCACGGAAAAGTAAAATCGGGATCTCCATATATATGGACATCGGGAGCACTGCCATATTCACGACAACATATAGAACGTGCATCCTCACTGGCATTCCTTGCCACCTCCACAGGAGACATTTTTGTATCGATATAACCCACACAGTGGGGAGCAGGATGGGGATTGTGTAACTCGACGTGCTGCCCTGAATCCCGCAAGAATAAAAAACACATACAAAGTTAGGGTTTAATCACATACAAATTTACAAACTATTAAGTCTTATAAAAGACAAGCGAAGTGTTTTCTGAACTAACCGATAAGCATACGGATTCCGATTCTTGACATGTAAAAGCGATCGAGGAACTGATGAATCTCATCTAGATCTTCATAAACAATCTTTGGATCCATGCCTTTCTTTAACTGCTGAACACCCAAGGCCATTGTAGGAACCACATTGTTGTGTCTCACTTTGATGGCCTTAATCATGTCAGTGAATGTTTTTTCATCATTCATATTCTTGATATCGGGGAAGGTTCTAAGATCACGGAAAGAATCCAAGTACCAATCCCTCACCTAAAACATTAAATGTAGCACAAAAGTTCAATGATCATCAACAAAACATCATGTCTATTCAAAAACAAGTCTTTCTCCTTCATGTTGCTAAAATTACCATAAAGAAATCCATCAAAACCTACATCAACCCACGACCATAATAAACTAACATTTTCGAGTCGTACTGACAGGATCTCAGGCATGAGACATTATGATATCTGTCAATGTCATCATCAAGAGTCATTGAGTTTATTATATGTTAGCGTAAAATGTAATCATTTTGAAAGCCTAAGTCGGATGACTATTGTTGTCTTAAAGAAATAAAACATGTGCAGAAGAATGATAATCACTACTTTCTTAACAAACAATGGTTGATTAAACCATATACCCATTGTAGAAAGCTTAGCAGAGAAAAAATTTGGCGTCAACTTCTAAAGCAGAAATAAAGAACCGGTCATCTGAAAAACTTTAGAATTTTCACTGAGTTGGTTATTGACATGATATTTGAACAAGTAGAACAAGCCATTAGAATTTTGATTCTTTCAATTGAATTATAATTGCAGCACATTGTAGCACAGTTTATGCATTAAACCATTATGTCAATAGGTGTACCTCTATTAAGCTTTTTCTTTACATTATTTCACGTAGAATAAATTTAAACAAAATAACTATATTACAACAACAACAACAATCAAGTCTTTATCCCACTAGATGGAGTAAATCATTATTTCAACGGAATTATTTCTATAAGTTTATCCTAAAATAACTGTATTACAAATCGAAGTAAAATAGAACTTCACATGCTTATATGCCAATTGCAAAGATGATCTAACACGAAAAGATTATCCGAAAATATGACACACTAGGCACTACAGACAACCCTAATGCTAATCACAAACTTTTTTTTACTAAAAATGCAAGCTTTTAGAATTTAGTCAACTTCTTAAATCTTAATGTACAAGTTTGCTGAGGCAAATATAAAAACAAATGAAACACTTAAATAATTATAAAACACATCCAAAAACACCCTTCCCCATAAGCAGATAAGAACAAGTAATATTCACAAAAAGCTTGCTAACCACTAATGTCCTAAGGGTACCAATTAAATAATCAAGAGATAACATTTTTTATTGGAAAACTAATATTAGATACACAAACTTGTAATTTTTTAAGCCTTTGCCAAATCATAATTATCTTCAAAAGCAAAGGAAATGGAATCCTTGACACCAAAGGTGGGAACAAAAAAAGACTACAAAAGTAATGCAGACCACATCACCTATAGCGGCAATATTGCGGTGACAGTGACTGTGGTAAACACATTAAACCGCAATTTGAGACTATTGTGTGTAATATTAAATTACAATGATGTGGCCCCAAAAGGTCGCAATGCAAACGAACTGCATCAAATTCAAAAATATTTTTTAAATCATAACAAATTCACAGCGCAAGAGCTGCAATGTTCGCAATGGCAGTAACCGCAATCAGAACCGCAACTGCACTTATTTAAATTAAGGACTGCATCAATATTACGGTTGCGGTGACCACCACTACTACATCACACCGCAATTTTAGTGTGACTCTGAATCACAATGATGCGGCCGCATCGGACCACGTGAAACTGCATCATATTCAAAAATATTTTTTAATCACAAAATAATTTACACCACACCGGCCATAATCCACATTGCAACGGCCGCAATGAACCACAATTGTTACCGCAACCGCGACGAGAACCGCAATTTAAAAACTGCGCAACCGTAATTTAAAACATTGGGGCATGAGCCGAAGTTTTCTTCACCAGAATGTTAAAAATAAGAATACCTTCAAGACAGCAGGTTTATGAGACAAGCCATAAGGGAGATTCTCAAGTTCAATAGCTCTCCTAGCAATCCTAATAGGAAGCTCCTTATGAAGGAACTGAGCAGAGATCAACAAATTTCTTTCATTTGGTTTTGAACCAAATTCCATCATATACCTCAAACTAACCCCAGTTTGCTTCAAACAACCCCATTTATGCATATCTTCAATCATTGATTTGGAGAATGTCTCAGAGGCTTTCTTTGCAGCCATGCCTTTGTCCTAGTTATATTAACCCAACAATCAAAAAATAATAATCAAATAGGAACATGCAAATAGAATCACATAATGCAAAACTAGCATAGATTATATATATATATATAGTAATGATAACCAACAGATACGTTGGTCTGATGGTGTAAGGCTCTTCTAGATCCTCAGGATCACCAAAATATATGTTCAATTCTTGGGAACTACACAAGCGGTCACATCCTTACGTAATGATACTCTTGATAATACGCAAAAAAATGTAAAAAATGTAGTAACAATAAGAGAAAACAAACCAAAAAGGTTGGAAATGGAGGCTACATACACAATCTCTCTCAATTGAAGGAGAGAGAAAGTGATACCCCTTCTGTGGAGAGAGAAAATTAGAACAAATTGAATAGTGATTATGGGTCCTTGTAGTGAAAGAAAATCTGGGTTGGGTTTTAAATAGAAGATTGGAGGATAAAGTTTGCAACTTTATTCTTTTCTATTTTTTGTGGTATTTGAAAAAATGGCAATTTGTGAAGAAACTCAGAGTTGGCTGTGATAATGACACGTGTTAATATATTCTTTTTTTTCGAAATTGATGAACATGCTTATTGCTTAGAAATATATTTTCATTTAAAAAAAGGTAGTATTTTTAATATAATTTTTTTTTACTTTTTTAAGGTTTTTAAAATAAAAATAAAATAGGTTGAAAGTACGGGATAATATAAATATAATTTATTATTCATCATTTATGTAATAAAGGTTATTAACTTTAAGATTTAATCATAAACATAAGTAGTTATAGTTAAGTTGTTAGTTTACTATTAGGCAAACCAAATCGGCCACTTATCTAACTAATGTCCAAAAATTTGAACAATCATTAGAGAGTTAATTTATGGGAGCATAGACTTCATTCCACACAAAATTAGTCTAACCTTTTAATATAATTAATGCATATTTTAATATAATTTTTTATATTTATGGTCGTTTTTCCTTCATAAAAATTTGTTCATTTGTTTTGAAATTAATTATTTTTTACGTCATCGTTACTATTTTTAAAATTAATACTAACAATTATAGTTAAGTTTCCTAATCTTGAGTGTATGGAAAAATTATGTTCGTAAAAGTAAAGTCAATTTCAACAATCTATATCACTTGAAATAAATTAGCTTTCAGAGTAGATAATAGAACTATTAATAAGAAACAAACAACTATTAAAAAATAAAGTAAATTATACTGACATTTTCCTAAAGTTTAGTCAATTTATTACACATATCATTTCTTACTTTTTTGTAGAGGCACAAACTACCCATATTAATATAGGTATATATATATTATATTTGCACGAGAAATAAATGTAATCTTTTAAACATAAATGAGTGATTAATATAATTAAGTTAAATAAAAAGATATATTATGGATATAAGTCCAAATAATATGAGATTTAATTTATTTTTCATTATTTTTGGTTCATTAGAAAATGTATCAAAAATATATTATTTAAATCATTCTTATATTATATTGTAATAAACCAAAAATAATAAAAATGTATTGCCTTATATATTATTTGAAATTGTCTTCATAATGTATCATATTTTGTTTAATTTAATTACATTTATCATATCTTTTATTTAAAATATTGCACTTATATCTCGTGTAGGAGTAGTCATTCTAAAAAGGAGATTTGTGTATGTGTAGACAATATAGAAATAATTTATATAATAATTTAAAAAAAGAGAGAGAGAATATAAGTATAATTTGCTCTAGAATAATACAAAATAGGTAACCATATTGTTAATAATTTCATATGTCAACCATTACTCTAAATGTTTAAAAGTATTGGTTTAGATTTAAAGCAATTATATAAATTAATTTTACTAGTGTTTGAACAAACATTGTTATTCCTTTCGGCCTGTATTTTTAAAATAAAATTTATTAATGAGATAATATTATATAAAATATATCTGATATACATCTATACAAATATATAAAGCAAAAATATAAAATAATTACTCATGGATAGAGTAATGTTGGATTGCCTATTTTACCCTTGACAATTTGTAATTGATAAAATAATATCATGTTTCTTAAAATTTAATGTAAATTCATGCTACTTTTTTAACTCTAGAGCAGTTCTTCAACCTCCTTTCACTTTCTTTATATACTGCATGCAGTAAATGTACTTTGATTTTTATAACCTCTCTTAAAAAACAACCCCAGCCCTTTAAGTGAATGAATATTTCAATCAAGACTTTGATTCCACAATTCTTCAAACCATTGGCCTTGGAAGCACGTGACCCATTATAATGACTAAAATATGGTCAATGATATACTTATACTTTATAGGTATTATCTTTGCCTTACTCTCATGAATGAGAGATTTTTTCCTTTGTTGATTTCTGTTTCTAATGTTGGTTTTTCTATGAATAATCATTTAAACTGAATACGGAAAATCTAATGATCGGGGCTTTGTTCGTATAACATAATGTTTATGCCCATACATAAACCCGAATGGAACAATCCTCATAAGAAATCAATTTTCATGGTGAAGAAGAAAAACATACATTTATTAGTCATTTGGAATTTCGAAGGGTATGTGGGTATGATGATCTTCCAGATGATAGAGTCTGATGGTTTTCCTTCTGCTTCTCTAGAGGAGAATAAGAAAGCTAGGAGAGCTTATGTATTCTATCCAAGATCCCTTAAGAATTGTGATGGTGTTTTATATCATTTTGGATAACTCCTCACAATTCACCTTCATTCTCATCAGCCTACTCAACAAAACTCGTTGCTCTACAAATGGGGACCATAACCCATAAAAGTAACCCAAACAATTACTACTTAAGTTGCAATAATTCTAATTCAGTTCATTCATCAAATCAGAAATTGCCCGAAGGTATCTACACTTATTATATTTCATGACACATATGCCCTTAGCCACCAAATTAATTACTGAAGACAATTTTATATTTGGCTAATTAAATAATAGTCACAACACAATTATAGAATTATATTTGTGACCAATAAATTATGAGAAATTCTAACATAAATTATCATAAAGTTGCAAACCAAATGGAGTTGCAAACAACTTTGAACTATGCCTGCAATGAAGGGGATGTGAATTGTGATGCACTTGCACCAGGTAGGGAGTGTTATGCATTGGTTTCAGTTGTTGATTATGCCAGTTGCATCTTCAGCTCCTACTAGGCTAAGTTTAGAACTGAGTTTTTCACTATCCTCTTTGCATCACCTTATCATTTTACCTTAATGCACACTAAGAATTATTGTATTTTTCCCATCAAAGCTTATTGATACCTTCTTCTACTCAATTTTCATCATCATACTTTTAATTCTTTCCATTCTAATTTTTCCTTATTATAAAATAAAAAATAAAATTTGAAATTAAAACGGGTTACAATCATATCAAAGTACGAGTAATATGTATGTTCTTAACAATATGAATATACGAGTAACATGTATGTTTTAACCGAGCAAATACACGAATAATATATATGTTCTTAACAATGCTAATGTATGAGTAACATGTATGTTTTGAACCATTCGAACGCGTGCGTAACCTGTGTATTTTTAACCATTTGAATGCATGAGTAATATATGTTTTTAACAATACGAATTTACGAGTTATATATGTGTTTTTAACCATACGAATATACGAGTAACATGTGTGTTCTTAACCATGTGAACACATAAGTAATATGTGTTTTTAATCATCCGACAAAAAATATTATTTCATGGAAATGTATGAGTAATTTGCTATTTGTGATCCAAAATTGTTTGTTAATGAATTTTTCTAACAATGAGCAATTAGCTATAAATGTAGAAAGAAAATACATAATAAATTTCATTAATTAATATACAAAAAGACAACATCATTTAATGTTACTTGATTACAAGGTCAACACAAAAGGTATCAACAGTCAAGCTAAGAATAAATGTAATTCAACACAATTGGAATGACATGATGAAAAATATTATATGTTAATCTATCGTAACATGATTGAGATGACAGACTATAAAGACTAGTTTGTAAGCATAATGACCAACAAATTATATTAAACAAGCCACTAATTCAGTGTTCATAATTACACTAAGCCGTTGTTAAGATGACAAAAAATTTAAAGATTCGATTTTTGAGAGTGTCATATATTAAGAAGGGCAGCCATAAATCATGAAAGTGATTAATTTCTAATTCATAGATTATAAAGAGATACTCTTAATAATACTTAAAAAATTATTATAAGGTATAATGTCGTGCTCTTTTCATTATGTCCCAAAATCAGTGAATGTATGAGATATCTATGGAAATTCAGGTCTTTGAACCATTGAACATATTTATGAGAAAGTTCACATAAAAGAGATATACCTTATTTGGGGTGTACAATTTTCACAAAATTAGTAATAATAGTTAAAAAAGGTTAGTAACAATACTTAAGAAATGTATCTAACTTCTTTTACATGTCAAAACTATAAAAGTGTAATGTTGTAAATATGATATGAATTAAAAAAACAATTAGCCAAATAGAAAAAAATATATATGCATACGACGATATAAAATATTTTATATTGTTATTGCATTATCTATTAATCAATTTTAATTATTATTAATTTTTTAATAAAAAATAATATAAATGAATGATATTTTATTATTCTTCCCTTTAAAAAAAGTAATAATTAATAAAAAAATTAATATTTATATTTATGTCTCGTGTTTTTTTTATGTTACCACTTTGGTCTTTCAAATTTAAAAAAAAATGGTCCCAAAATTTTTCACAACTCACTCTCCTCCATTTCTCTCCCAAACAAAACTTCACTCTTCTCTTCTCTACCTTTCATTATCTTTTCCCTCTAAATTCAATTCAAAATCAAACACCACATTCTCATTTTCCTCTGCATTTCGTTTCCCTTCACTTTCCATCTTTCCCTTTTCCCCGAAAATTAACTGCTATGCAATCTACGAGCTAGGGTTTCCGCCGGAAAATATATTCTCGCCGGAGATTCTGTGTGGAGACATAATCGCCGGAAACCATGGCCACCACCTTGCAGATGAGCCCTCAGTTGGAGCAGATCCATGGCGAAATCCGCGATAACTTTCGAACCCTAGCGTATGTTTCTTAACCTCAACTTGTTTCTTCACATTCGATTAATTTGATTTTCTATATATTCTATATTTTGTTCCTAGTGTTCGTATCTGGTGTGATTTTTGGTGTGTGGATTATCGTATTTATTATTGTATTGTTGATTTTGTTAGTACAACAATGTTACGATTCTTGAAATTAAGTTTAGGGTATAACCTTAAATATAGTTAATTTGAATTGGAGTGTTGGGTGGGTAGTATGGTGTACCATCCTGATGTTTAGTTTTTTTTTATTTCCTGTTATATTTTTAGTGGGTGCACCTCGACTTAACCGTAAAGTTGTTTGGGTTATGACCTAAAGGTCATGAGTTAAAATCCCGAAAACTATATCTTCGCTTACAAGAGTAAGATTGCCTACATCTACTATCTCTAGACTTCAATAGGTGGGAGTCTCATGTACTAGGTCACCCTTTTTACTGGTATATAGTGTTTAACTGTATATGTTTAGTGATATTTGAAATCTAGGTGCTTCACTTTATGGTTTGTGAACTATGCACATAGCTTGCTTAGTTATCTATCTATCAAGTGAATGAAGGTAGCTTGTTACGGAAACCTGTGTCGATTCTTGGTGAAATTAACATGAGAGGATAAGTTGTAGTAGAGGAAGCTCTGTCTTCAGTGCTACTTGATATAAATGGTCATTGTGATTGTGATAAAGAATTTGTCTAGAAATGAGTTGGCTCAGACCAACTGTTCGTTGTTGTAGTATGTAAGTATGTTGTACTAGAAAGATCACCCTTCATGACTTATTCGTAATGGATAGTCAGACTCAGTTTTCACATCGATATTTTCCACTTCCTCTTGCTCCCTTGAATGCTTTAAATATTACTTAAAGCACATTTGGACTCTGTTTCTTCTTATGTTTTCTGTCCACTGTGCAGTCAGTGAAATTGATTGAAAGTTTTGAATACAATATTTTTTATTACCCTCTGCCATGTGTCATATTCAAATGCTTTAGTTTGATTATACCCAGGGCACTGTCGTATTAGGAAAATTTAATATTATGATTTAGTACTGTTTGCTTTTACAAGTGTACAGACTAAGCAGTGGTTAACATTTTTAGTAAGTAAAAGAAATGGCTAATACTTGACGTGTCTCAAGTCTCATTTACTTGAAATATAATATTTTTTAGATTTTGATTCAAAACTTTTTAGATGTTATGACGTTTCTTCCAACCAATAATCTTACAAAATACTAGTTGGATAGTCAATTGTGCACACTCATTTCTCACATAGGATTCCATGGGATCAATTTCTGTTAAAATATTAGTTGTGTTGGTGATTGGAAAACTTTCATATTTAGAAAGATATGGGATGAAAATGAAACAAAATATGGTTGTGGTCATAATATTTGCAGTACAAGTGCCCTCATAATCAGAAAGGGCAGTAGAGAACCCTTCATTACCAAATTATAATGTCATTGTCTCCTACTCAAGGTCATAATGTTTACTTAATTCTTACTTTACACATATCTAAATCGTCGTAAAAGAAGTATCAATTAGGATCATATTGCTATGTATGGGAATTGAGTCCCACATCGGAAGTGTAAGCTTTCGGTGTAGGGTTTATATGGCCTTCGGCACTCCAACAACAAATCTACAACAACTAGCTTTTGTGGTATGGTTCTCCCAAGGTTCTTATAATTATCTAAACCAGTAGTTTTTAATTTTCTCCTTTGTAGTTACATGGAGGTTTTATTTCTCATCCCTTGGCACTGAGATTGTCTTTATTGCCCCCCTTCAGAGTGACGGGTTGATAGCTATTATGTCATCCTTTATATATCTTTATGCAAGTGAAGCATGGCTATTGTATTTCTACTTTAGTCGTGTATCCTTAGATAGTGCCACATTCTTGGTTATTAATTTGTAGAGAATGAAAAAAAGAAGGCTTGACCATTTTTTATAAATAGGTCTCATGTTTTAAGCATTTTTAGATATTTTAAACATGTTAATGTTTTAAGCATTTTTAGATATTTTAAACATGTTCACGTTTTACATCCAGAAATGGCTTCCAGAAGCTGGATAAGATTAAAGATTCCAATAGACAAAGTAAGCATGTGGAAGAACTCACAGAGAAGATGAGGGAGTGCAAAAGGTAAGTCATGCATTTGTGTAGTTGTAATCTTGGTATCATTTGTGTAGAACTTTACATCCCATGTTAACATCCCAGGGTTTCAATTTTGATGATACGGGCAGCTTCAACCTTGTTCTATGTTTAATGTTTTTATAAAAATCAAAATTCGGTATTTATTTTCTCATTCATCATACTAGTTATATTAATTTTTATTTGAGAAGTAAAATTTCATGTAATTTTGACATATTATGTAACTTCCTTTTCCCAGTATTCATAGAATATGAAGCTTATTGTTGTTATTAATCATTTCAGGTTGATAAAAGAGTTTGACCGTGAAATGAAAGATGAAGAGGGAAGAAATCCCCCAGAGGTGAACAAGCAACTCAATGATGAAAAGCAATCGATGGTCAGTACTCAGTATCCTAAACCTTTTTTTTGTAACCTCATGTTGGGACTTGGGAATTGACCTCTGCAAAGTGATGCAATATCTGCAATTTATTGTAAATTTGACATTCAAGCTTATCTTGTTTTCAAATTTTGACAACTGTACAAATAATGTGTTTAAATGAATTCTCATGCATTTTATAATCATGAGCAAGGAGGCCGTTAGCATTTCATTGCCCGATGTCATTATCATAGAATTCCGTTTGTCTTCTATATGTCTGATAGAATTTTCCTTTGAGTTCGATAGGCCCTTTGCAAGCACAAATTAGCCTGTTCAAGGCTAGGCCAAATTTGGTATGGGCTGCGGAGATCTACATTATCCAGCATTAGTAAGCTAGTCGAGATTTTAACATAATAACATGACAATTAGTATATTGTTATAAACTAAAAAAATCAAATAAAGTGATTTCCACATGATCAGGAAAAAAGTCTATCGTTCTGCATGTCTTAGGACTGTCCTTATGCTTGTTCTTATATTGCATATTTGGATGTCCTTGCACACTAACAGTTGCTTCTTTGTGTTTGCTAACATGCATTTTCTTGCAGATCAAGGAACTAAATTCATATGTGGCTCTGAGAAAAACGTAAGTTCAACCATATATTTCTATTTCTGCAATCTGAATAAAATTGTTTCTTTGATGTACTGTTGCCTATTGGTCCTTATGAATGTTTTAGAACAAAGCATATGATTAATACCAGCTTTCCCTGTCAGCATGTTAAACTTATAAAATCAGAACAAATGTTCACTATTAATGTGTTAGCAGAATCAATATTTCAAAATTTAGTTTCCTTACTTTTTCCACCTTTTACATTACACCTAATTATTTGGATGATTGGTAGGTACATGAATACCCTTGGTAATAAAAAAGTTGAACTTTTTGACATGGGAGCAGGATCAAGTGAACCCACAGCTCAAGAAAATGTTCAATTAGCATCAGGTAAAATATTTCTCACTCATACATCTTAATTTCTGTTAGTATGTTAAGTTGATGAAATTTTAGTTATGGGTATGCTACATGCATATCTTTAGAGCTTGAAACTATGGTTGTATTTTTCATGGTTCATACTAGTCAAAGCTCCGCTATTGGTCCTGTCAAATGTCCGCCATCTTTGAATTTAATGTGACATCTCGTTCCAATTATTCATCACCTTTATAATTATTGATAAACATTAGACGGCATAATAGCTTGTTGATATAATTGTCTTTCTGTTTTAAATTTAATTTGTTTCAATTATTTATTATTTATACTTGACAATTCTAATCGTCTGACGTGACCCCAAAAATATATTGGATAGCATAATATGATATTAGACAAATGCTTGATTACTGACAAATAGGTATAGAGGTTAGGTTAGGTTATACACCTAAATCACCAGAAGTTCAGTATCAAGGATATCCATGAAGGCCTTTTTAAAGACGAATGAACAACAACCAAATCTTAATTTTAGTAGGTAGGGTCGACTACATGGATTGAACGACCCCATAATGCTCTATCATAAATTATGTCAATTGACAAAACTTTGATCTCTAAATCTTATCTAATTGTTTTGCCTATGATTTTTGACTTCCCTATGCCTCTAGAAAATGGACTTACCTCCATTTGATCTACAATACCTTATTGAGGCTTCTAACGGTCTCCTCTGCACACGTCTAGATCACTTAAGGTGCAACTACCATCTTTTCTACAATAGGAGGTACCTAACTTTTCCCTAATGCATTTATTCATAATCCTATATTGTCTAGTGTATTCGCTCATCAAATACAACATTCTCATCTCTTCTACATTGAATTTATTCTCCTATTCATATCTTACCGCTCAACACTCAGTCCCATATAACATTGCGGGTCTTATAGTTGTGCGGTAAAATTTTCTCTTAAGCTTGTGTGACACCTTTCGCTCACATATGACTCCCTTGATGCACTCCCATTTCATTTACCCCATTTGAATCTTATAGTTTACATCTTCCTCAATTTGTCCGTCGTATTGTATGATTGACCCAAGATACTTAAATCTAGTGACTTGTGACATAATATGATCTCCAATCTTACATCTATAGTAGGTGTGTCGTTTCTCTTGCTAAACTTATCCTTCATATACTGTCTTACTTTGACTTATACGAAAGTCATGCGCTTTTAAAGCGTGTCTCCACATTTATAGCTTCCTATCTAATTAGTCTCTCGATTATCCAATTAGGACAATATCATATGCAAAAAAGTATACATTGTGGTACCGGTTCTTGGATATGCTCAGTAAGCACATCTAAGACCAATGTAAAAAGGTCAGGCTCAATGAAATGATGGCAAAAGCCACTCCATGAATTGGAATTTTATGTTGTACACCTAGATCAATAGAAGTTCAGCATCATAGGATATTCATGAAGGCCTTTCTAAAGGCAAATATACGCCCAATTCAGTGGAATATACCATACCAATGAAATGATAGCAAAAACTTCTCCATGTGTTGGAATTAATTTCTCTGTATGTATTTTCTGTTGTAACCACTCAATCTCCATCTTACATCTATACATTTTGTTTGTATGCTAATTTTTGTTGTATTTGCGTGGGGTTGGGAATTGTGGCTTGCTCTGGATGTTTCCTGATTATATGTGTAGTGATTGACAGATTTATCTCACCAAAAATGCTCGTCTGACTTGTCCTGTAGAAATGTCAAATCAAGAACTTATCAGTGCTGGGACAAAAACAATGGATGAAACTGATCAGGCTATTGAAAGATCTAAGCAGGTGAGTCACTTCATGATCATAACCACATTGCCCCGGTACCTTGCTTCTTAACTTTATATTTAAATTTAAATGTAGGTTGTACATCAAACAATTGAAGTAGGCACCCAAACGGCCACTACATTGAAGGGCCAAGTAAGTTTATTTGCACCAAGTATAGTTTAAAAGGGAAAGAGTCTTTCTGATAATCTGATCACACATTTGACAATGTCTATCGCCAAATTTTGCAGACTGAACAAATGGGACGTGTTGTTAATGAACTCGACTCGATTCAGTTTTCAATTAAGAAGGCCTCCCAGCTTGTGAAGGAGATTGGAAGACAGGTTGCTTCATTTTCATTGCATCTATGCACTATTTACTTTTATTCAAACTTGTGTTTTGAAACTGAAGTGTCTTTACCTTACCCCCTTTTATCAGGTAGCCACTGATAAGTGTATCATGCTTCTTCTGTTGCTTATAGTCTGTGGTGTAATTGCCATAATCGTTGTGAAGGTATTATCTTCAGTTCAATCTGTCCATTTATTCCATGTTTTTGTAGTGGATATCTTTCCCTCAGTGTAATCCAATATTTTAAAAGTTGAAACTAAAATTAGCTACTCCAAGCCTCCAAGAATTTCTATGAACGAAAATCCTTTATACTCGAAATATTTTGAATAATTATTTGTTTGTAATTCAGTGCAAGTAAATTGTCTATTGAAATGATTACATGTTTATTACTTACTCAACAGATTACATCCTGTATAGTGCTAGCACTATGCACCTGTTTTAACTGGCATTAATATTTTGCAGATTGTGCATCCCAACAACAAAGATATTAGAGATATCCCCGGATTGGCGCCTCCGGCTCCAACAAGGAGGCTTCTGTATGTAAGAACTGTGGAACATTTTGATTAGTTTTTGGACGAGTTTTCTCCGCCATTCTGCCAAACCTGATTATTCTTGGTTCTCTTGTTTGATGGGAAAGTTGGACGAATGCCTAATGGGAGCATCATTTGGATTTCTTCAGTCAATTTTAAGTTAAAGGAACTTCTTGCCTGAGTTGTGCATATCCTATTTATGATTCTGTAAATCGCACGAGTGCCTTTTTTCTTTGTCTAGAGTGCCCCATTTATCTTTATTTTATTCAAAAAATGTTGTAGGGCTAGAAAGATATTGTTACTCTAACTTGAGATCTATACTGCACATCCCATTCAATTGAGATTTATGTTCCCTTCTTCTGGTTTATGTGTAATTTCCATGTGTCTGAAGGATTGGTTTTGTAAATTAAGCATTCATATTTATTCTAAACATTTTGCAGCTGTGCATATTATTTCTGTTCTTGCACCATTGAGCCATAAGTGGGAGTGCCTAGTTCCTAAGAGCTGTGCACAAAAACTGAGCACAAAACTATCACACCATAGGAATCTGATAGTCCAAATTTGTTAATTGATGACTGAAATAATGTATCATTTCATCCACTAATTTAATTTCCTTGAAAAGTTTGTACCTTATGTGCAAATAACAATGCTTGTTATAAATTGAATCATGAAACGGATAAAATTGAACTGAAAAATGTGGTTCAATTTAATTTCATACTTTTGTTTGGTTTTTTCTATAAAATTGTTTATGACTGGTTTATGGTTTTATAGGGTTAGGATTTGCGAGAACTGAATTGCATATACTAAAAATCCAAAAAATTTACAAGTAAAAAACCTTTCAAATTTACAGTTGGAGCCTCGACAACCTCTTATAATATAAGCTCAAAAATTATGAGATCAACTTTGAGGAGTGATGTTGATATTTTGATTAAAATCAACAATGAGGTTGACCCAACCTTGGCATTTAGCAGCTCGTGCACGATGAATGTCTTAGATTCGGTTTGATTCCTGTGATGAAAAACAAGTCAAGCTTAATTGAACAATCTCCTTTCTGCTATGTTCTTGGATTGTACCAAAAATCAAACCAAATTGTTACACCCTACTATTTCTAATGGATATTTCCTTCACTTGTCTATCCAAGGCATTTGTTTGCTGTAAAACAATTAGTCTTAAATCATGAGTTTTATAATACAACAATCAAAACTCTACATGGCTGGTCCTGATATTCTTTAGTGGGAAAAGATTGAAAGCCCCAATGACTCGTTCAAACAGCAATACTAAGTTTGAACAAAAATATCAATTTGTAAATACTAAATTTCTAGGAAATCTTGCCAACATTTCCCCAAAAATATTACTAATGTTTGAAAGTCCACAATAATAGTCAACCAACAATAATAAGGTTTCACACGGGGTACAATAGTTTATAGGTCGAGAAAAAGATGTATGTACTGATAACATTGTCACTATTTCATCCGTCATTCATATTTAATTATCATTTATTTTTTAAAAAAATAATATAATTTAAATAAATAGTAGATAATGTAGTGACCGCATATAAATTCTTACACTAACAATACAAAGATATTATACTCTTATAAGTTAATGGCTAAAATAATTATAGGAAAACATACTAACTATAGAGTTTGTGATTTGTGAAATATCATCTTAAAATAAATATAATCTCATTTGATTTAATCCACAAATTTATGTTGTTAATTATGAGACTTGGGTTGAACAAATGTGGTGGTAGGAGATTGGATAAAATGGAAAAGACAAAGGCCATAAAAGAAGATAGGAGGAAATTGATGAGAATTATTATTTCATTCATCATAACATATTTCTTTGATGGCATTGCTGAAAATTTAACATTAAGACTAATATAATAACAACAAAAGAGTTAGGGACCAAATACACATGCTTCATGAATCCCATTTTAATGTAATTATACATGGTATAATTTTACTTTACATTTTAATGTAATTATACATGGTATAATTTAATTTTAGTATATTAAATTTTTTATGACATTTATTAGTAATTGAAGTTTGGTAATATCATGTTCAAATGTTATGTGAGACTTAGCTATAAGACTTAGCTATAGTCGCATGGTTCTTTAGTTTAGTTTATGTATCTTATATCAAGTCTTGTAATAATAATATAAAGATTAATGAATTGTATAAAATTGGATATCACCTATTGAATCAGTACCATGTAACTATAAGCTGGACGATATAATCAAATTGTGCTTAAGTATATGGTGCTCATGCTCCATAAGTGGAATATGAGTTAAATGAGACAAATATAATTATATCTCGTGTACTTTATAAGTATAATATAATAACTTTAGCTACACAATTTAGTTATAAACTTATAAATTAATATAGTTGCAAGATTTGATTATTTAATGTTTGAAATGAAGCCAGGCACAACTCAGAGTACACGTGCAAGAAGCAAGGTTACTATTATCTAGAGGTGAGCATGGGTTGGGTTGGGACGGGTTAAGGCTTGTCCTTACCCGGTCCTAAATATTGGTCGGATCATTTTTTTGAATCTGGACCGGCCCTAGACATGAAGCTAACCCGACCCTAAATAGTGATTGAGTCAGCCTTTAAACCCGACTCTAGACCCGATTAAATATAATGCATACTCATTCTAGATGAATACTTCTCAGTATTATTTATTATTATGAATATTTAGTTTGATATATAAAATTATATATATATATATATTATTAATCATGTATACATTATAAAAAAAATTAAAGAATAAATGATACTTTATCAAAATGATATCAGTACTCTATACACATTTGAGTAGAAACACAAACAAACATGATGAGCGAGTGACCCTAGGATGAGACGAGTGGGGTCATGCTTGGTCCTTACCCGATCCTAAATATTGATTGAGTCTATTTTTAAAACCCGAACCTGACCCTAGACCCGATCAGATTCGACCCTATTCAGACCTAATCATAATCAGACCGTTACCAAGTGAGCGGGTATGGCCGGTCCTGCTCATCCCTACTATTATCCATGTCATCAAGAGTTATTTACAGTTTTACACTTATTAGATACTATGTGAGGCTAATCAAACTATGAAAGAATCATATGAAATACAAATAAAAAAATGATCTTAACAACAGTGGATTCTTTCTTTAAAATCGTGGACATGAATAATCTATATAGGATTTCTAAAATTATTAATAGAGGATAAGCAAAAAAGATTGAAGAATTACAAATGAATGTGTAAAAATATGTGCACCGAAAAACTCAACATTACTATTACCCCAGAACTATATCCTCTTGTAATAAAATTCTACTCTTCATAACCATAGCAGAATCATAATGCAGACAAGAATAAAGAACATAACTTTGTTCAAAGAATTAAAATTTCATGACATACCCAAGAATCTGTTATTATTGTGAATAAAGTGAGTGGTCAACACCATCAAGATTAAGGAGATAATGTTGGTGTTGGTGTTGCAATGTTGAAGTTGAAGTTGAGCATAATAGTGTTGGTGGTAATGTCCATATTGATATGAAATAGAATGTTGTTGAGGTTGAGATCAATGTCAATATTTAATGGAATAGTGATGGGGCATGGGCTAGTGAGGTTATATGTGATGGGTAGGTGGAGAAGGTCACCATTGTGAGGAAGATCAAGAGGAGAAGTTGGTGATTCCGGTGCTGCTGCATCTTCATTATTATTATTATTACGATCCATCATAAACAAACTCAACCTTTGTTTCTTGCTTTCTTGGATTCCAAGCTTTCTATTTCTTTTTTTCTGTTTTGTTCTGTGTGAATGAAGACATAGAAGAGGGTTTTATAGTCTAAATGTAATATTTATTCACATTCGATGTAAAGATTTATACTATCAGTACATCATATATCATTCATTTGTATTAATTTTTTGTTTTGTTTAAGTCAACAATGATTCAACATGAATGTCGGATGATATAGTGATAGTGTATCAAATTTGTATACTGTCACTACATACATTTTTTTTTTCTTTATAGTTTATGTAAAAATAATACATTGCTGAAAACTTTACCCTTATGTAACTCTTGTGGAACTTTTTCTTCTAAGCCACATATCACTGTTATTTTCTCACTACACTTTTCTTAGTTTTATTTATTTATTTACATCTACTTTATACTATTAATTAACAGATTTTTTTGTTCTAAAAAAAGTAATGAATGAACACCATATATAAAACACAACAACATAATCTAAGTTCCTATATCATTTTCATGTTGGTGCAGTTGTTCTATAATTATTTATCTTTGAATTGCCTTGATTTATTTTTAACATACATCAATGAGTAGCATGAACTGGATATTTCAGGTAGTAAAGTAGCAAATTTTGATCTAAATATCTCAACCAATTTTTGAAGAGCTTATGGTAAGAACTAGTAATGAGTCAAACATATCTTCCTTTAAGCATTTTACTTGCAATGAGGTAATTGCTTGCTTCAATTTGATTTTACTTCAATTTTGTTTTGGAACATGTTCCAAATATTGAGATATCCTAATATATTTTTTGTTGATTTTTTTCCTCTACTTTGCTTAAGAGTATAGCAGAAGGGACAAGGATCTGCCGTTCCAAATTGTGTCTTAAACTATGTCCCGGACCAATAATATTGAAACAAAAACAGAACAAAATAATGAATATTTAATGCAAGTACAAGGCATCAGCTAACATTTTTCATGTTCAATGAAACTTATCCTCTTGATGTATTGAAGAATTAAGCTAAATATCTGTTTATCCATGTCAAGTATATAACATCATTTTCAATTTGGTTCATGTTCTGTTCTCAAGTTGTTTATCACAATGACTTCATTTAAGGTTTCTAAACCATAGTTTATACCATTTTAGATGATAGATAGCATATGTCTTCTATATTAGGTTGTCCTTTTATAGATGCTTATATATTCTATGTAACAAGTTAGGCACACCTCAAATTACGAAGCTCGATTACTATTTGGTCAGATTATATTGCAGTAATTATCACAAGTAACTTGTAAACTTTGTTAAGCCCTAATATTAATATGGAGGTTGAATCTTAAGGTAATAGCAATAAACAATGAATTCTTCCTTGAAAATACATAAAAATGGTAGCAAACTAATTCTCATGTTAACATCACATACAAGCTTGGATTCTGCACATAATTAAATGAAATTAAGATATGATTCCAAATCACATATATTACTTATGTCATGCATAATATAAGATGAATCAATGCAGAACAAATAGAATCACATTATAGCTCAATTGGTTCCTCTAAATTTCTTTTCTATACATTCATTCTATCATTGAATAACAAAGAAAGTAAGAAGTGGAACCAACCAAAACAAGCAAGTTGCAAGACTTGTCTAGTATTTTTCAAGTATTGAAATTCTATGCTTCAAAATCTTTGCAGAATAAAATCGAAAGAAAGAAGAAAAGGTCGGTTCACAGCGAAGGACGTCCACAAATGGCATCTATGCCCCGGAGAATGGTCTAGCAGCTGTCTATAATTCTATACATTTTGATGCTTCAATTCAAATGAGTTGCATAACAATGATTCATCAATTGACACAGTATTCTTGGTAATTGGTAGTTTTGTACTTTGCCTCTTCTTTCTTTCCGTTATATTTTCCTTTAAAAGTTTGTGGAAGAGATAGTTATATTGATAAACATCACTTGTGCAATGCATCCAATCATACAGTTTCAACATGGTAGAATACTACAATCAAATTAACATTGGCTCCATGGAGTTTTCCGAACCGGAATACATGATTTGACTTCACTTATTGGCCTATTTAAAAACCTTCCCTCGTTTTTCTGATTTCCTATTTAGAGTGTTTCGGACTAGCTTATTTTGTGTTATAAACAACTTAAAATTCAGTGTTACAAACACGCGCTCGAGATATCAGAATGGATGGTTATCGATATAGAATACGAGTTATTGGATTCTGATTATGCAGTTGATGACCAAAGTTTTTGGCATTGACGCTGAAAAGCACTACTTTAATGGTCTACCTCTTGCTGCATCAAACTTGTTCCTATGAATTCTGATTATGCCTTTTTAAAATCTGGTTATAATAAAAAGCTCTTGAAAGAACTCAAGTTGCTAAAACATGCTACAAAAATTCTTGACAGTATAGAATATAGATGAATTGAAGCAGAACAAAGAGAATCACATTATAGTTCATTATAATTGCTTCATATACATTTATTTATTGAACATCAAAGAAAGAAAGCAAGAAACTTTAGCAACCAAAGCAATGCTAAAACCAATTAATTTTCACTTCTAACATATCCTATTCAAATTGTACTGCACAATGATGTAATTAAGAGAAAGAACAAAAGTTGCTAAAAAAGACTAACAATTATGCATTCTTGAGAAATTCTTGGTCTTGATTTCATGTTTGAGGAGCAGGCATTGTGAGATAGGCTGCACAATCAGTGACTCCTACTTGAGCAGTAGCATAGACTATGACACGACGAACTGAAACTCGGATGTAGATATGAATGACGATGTTGGTGTTGGCCATGTTAAAAGGGAGTGTGAGAACGAATGGCATTGTAATAGCACGATAGATGGGTTGATTGTTGTTGTTGTTGTCGTCGTTTTCAGCTTTGTCGAGAGGGCTAACAGGAAGTGGTGGAGCTGGACAAATGAGAAAGACTGAAGTGTCTGAATTGATGAGAAAAACAGTGGATTTGTAGTTGTAGTTGCCGGAAATGTGTATGTATGCTGGAAGTGTTGGAAGTGTAGTGAGGCTAAGGTCATATTGTCTAAGTCCAAACATATCCGGAAAAATCATAAGCTGTAATTCTCCATTATTATTATCATCTTCGTCCATATCGTCAAGATCAGAGAATTCTGCTCGATCATTATCATCTACGTCCATATCGTCAAGATCAAAGAATTCTGCTCGATCATTATCCTCCATTATTGTTATTATTATCAACTCCTTTGTCGTCATCGCGAACAAGATCAAGGTCTTCTGCTCCATTATCATCATTATCGGCTACGTTATTGTTATTAACATTTTGTGCTGCATGGATGGGAGTGATGGTGATGGAATTTTGAGTGCTAGTGAAGTAGAGGTGGGTGTTGTTGATGTTGAAATTATAGAGAGTGATGTTGATGGGGAAGGATTTTTTTAGGAGAATACGTTGATAGGGATTATAAGGAGGATCATAGTTATAGATAAGAAGAGGATGTTGTTGCGTTGGTGGCGATGATGGTGGTGATGATGGTGGTGATGGTGGTGGTGGTGGTGATGGTGGTTCATTATTCTCCATGAGGAAGAAAGAGAGAGGGAAAAAAGAAGAGAGGGTGGGTTATGTTTTTGTGTTCTTGGGTTTCTTGGGATACAAGTTATTCTCTTTGTTTGAATGAGGTAAAGATACAAAAGATAGCTTCTTTTTTTGTAACAGAATTTGTGTGCACTTTTTTTAGCTTATATGTTAAGTTGATGCAACGGTTCAGTGGTCACAAACACTTCTCCACCATATATCATATATTACTTATGTCATGCACAATATAGATGAATCAATGCAGAACAAATAGAATCACATTATAGCTCAATTAGCTCCTCCAAATTTCTTTCTATACATATTATTGAATAACAAAGAAAGTAAGAAGTGGAACCAACCAAAACAATCAAGTTTCAAGACTTGCCTAGTAATTTTCTAGTATTTCTATGCTTCAAAATCTTTGAAGGATAAAATCTAAAGCAAGACAAAAGGTCGGTTCACAGCGAAGGGCGTTATAAATGGCATATATGCCCCGGAGAATGGTCTAGCAGCTGTCTATAATTGTGCAATGAATTGCATTGTAAGTGTTACACATTTTGATGCTTCAATTCTAATGAGTTGCATAACATTGATTCATCGTTTGACACAGGATTCTTGCTAAATAGTAGTTTTGTACTCTGCCTCTTCTTTCTTTCCATTATATATTCCTTTAAAAGTTTGTGGAAGAGATTCAGTTATTACTCAAGATTGGATGAAAAGTTTACTTGGTAAGAGCTCTTTAGTCTTTTATTTTATGTTTAAAACTTCAGTTACTATTCTGTTCCATTGAAATTGTCATATCCTCCCATTTTCATTGACTATTAAAGTTTTCAAAAGCTTGTTATATAGCAGCAAAGGAACAAGGTTAAATAATTGAACTTGCAACTCAGAAATATTGTAATGTTGATAAACATCACTTGTGCAATGCATCCAATCACACAGTTTCAACATGATAGAATACTACAATCAAATTAACATCACCTGTGCTCCATTTTCCCTTTTTCTTTCGCAGTACACACTATGGAGTTTTCCGAACCTGAATACATGATTTGACTTCACTTATTGGCCTAATTAAAAGTGTTCGCTTATTTTTCTGCTTTCCTATTTAGAGTGTTTCGGACTAGCTTGTTTTGTGTTATAAACTCGCGCTCGAAATATCAGAATGGATAGTTATAATATAGAATACGAGTTATAGGACTATAATTATGCAGTTCCCATAGATTTGACACCAAAGTTTTTGGCATTGATGCTGCAAAGCACTATTTTGAGGGTCTACCTCTAGCTGCAAAGACAAATGATGGATAACAAATGAAGTAAATTATGTATTTCCGTTCATAAAAGGCTCAATATAATTGCTGAAACACAAGTTGCTATCAATTTTGATTATACTTTTTTAAAATCTGATATTTATAAAAAGCTCTTGATAGTGATTGAAAGAACACAAGTTGCTAAAACATGCTACAAAAATTCTTGACAGTATAGAATATAGATGAACTGAAGCAGAACAAAGAAAATCACATTATAGTTCATTATAATTGCCTCATATACATTTATTTATTGAACATCAAAGAAAGCAAGCAAGAAATTTTAGCAACCTAAGCAATGCTAAAACCAATTAATCTTCACTTCTAACATATCCTATTCAAATTCTACTGCACAATGATGTAATGAAGAGAAAGAACAAAAGTTGCTAAAAAAGACTAACAATTATGCATTCTTGAGAAATTCTTGGTCTTGATTTCATGTTTGAGGATCAGTCATTGTGAGATAGGCTGCACAATCAGTGACTCCTACTTGAGTAGTAGCATAGACTATGACACGATGATGCAAAACTCGGAGGAAGATATAAAGGATGGTGTTGGTGTTGGCGATGTTAAAAGGGAGTGTGAGAATGAATGGCATTGTAATAAGGCGATAAATGGCTTGATTGTTTTTGAAGTCGTTTTCGCCGTTGTCGTTAAGGCTAAAAGGAAGTGGTGGAGCTGGATTAATGACAGAGACTGAAGTGTCTGAATTGATGAGCAAAACAATGGGGTTGTAGTTGTATATGTTGGCAATGTTTATGTATGCTGGAAGTGTTGGAAGTGTGGTGAGGGTAATGCCATATTGTGTAAATCCAATCATACCCGGAAAAGAAAAAATCCCTAATCTTACATCGTCATTATCATCGTTGTCGAAATTGTGATAATCGGAGAATTCTGCTTGATCATTATCATCACTAACACCATTAGCAACTGAATCGTAGTCTTCTCCTCCATTATTATAGTTGTTATTATAAACTCCATTGTCGTCGTGAACAAGATCGAAGCCTTCTGCTCCATTATCACCATCACCAACACCATTAGCAACTAAATCATGATGTTCTCCTACTCCATTATTATAGTTGTTATTATAAACTCCATTGTCATCGTGAACAAGATCGAAGTCTTCTGCTCCATTATCATCATCACCAACACCATTAGCAACTAAACCATGGTCCTCTCCTACTCCATTATTATAGTTATTATTATAAACTCCATTGTCGTTGTCGTGAACAAGATCAAAGCCTTGTGCTCCATTATCACCATCACCATTAGCAACTAAATCATGGTATTCTCTTACTCCATTATTATTGTAATTATTATAATCTCCATCGTGGTCGTCATCGTGTACAAGATCAAAGCCTTGTGCTCCATTATCACCATCACCATCACCATCACCATTATCGGCTACGTTAGTGTTACTTTGATTTTGTGCTGCACGGATGGGAATGATGACGATGGATTTGCTGGTGAGAGTGAAGTAGAGGTGGGTGTTGTTGGTGTTGAAGTTATAGAGAGTGATCTTAAGAGGGAAGGATATGTATAGTGGCAAATATGCATGGTGACTATAAGGAGGATCATAGCTATAGATAAGAAGACGATGATGTGGTGGCCATGATGGTGGTGATGGTGGTGGTGATGATGGTGGCGATGATGGTGGCGATGATGGTGGCGATGATGGTGGCGATGGTGGCGATGGTGGTTCATTATTCTCCATGAGGAAGAAAGAGAGAGGGTGGGTTATGTTTATGTGTTCTTGGGTTTCTTGGGATACAAGTTATTTGGCACTTTGTGTTTGAATGAGGTAAAGATAGCTTCTTCTTTTTTGTGATTGAATTTCTGAGAGTTTATATGTTAAGTTCATGCAACGGTTTTGTAGTCGCAATCACTTTCCTACCATAAATCAGTTTCATGGAAAACTTAGTTCTCAACTTGGATGGTTAAAAATATTTACTTCAAACCTTTTTAAATTGGGGTTCTATCACTATTATTATGGTAATGGTTGTGATTATTACTATTGTAGTATGAATCATTTTATAATTAAAAAATTATTTTTCAATTTGACGTGGCTTGATGCGACTCAATGTAGTTGCGTTGTGGTATGATTCAGAATCACACTACAATTATAGTATGATGCAGTTGCGATTCAATGTGGTTACGTTGCGGCCTGATGCGATTGCATTGCGACCTAATGCAATTGCAGTTGCAATGTGATGCAGTTGTATTGTGATTCGGAATCAAAATACAACTTAACTTATTTTCCTCCCCTTACTTCCCATCCAATTTGAGGTAGTTTAGCACCAACTATATGTTGAACACCAGATAATCGTGGGTTGTTTTTAATTTTTAATTTTTGGTGTGTAAGAGTTAAATTTTGTGAAAAAATAAATGAAAAGGCTATAGTATCATGAAATGTACTTTATGAGATAATTAAACATTCATTTTCACTTCCCTTTCTAAAAACTCAATTTGCAAATAAATTATAAAGGTTCATTTGGTATCTATGACGGGATTAAATACATAGTGTAAGGTTGAATATAAAATATTTGGCAGTGACATTATATAGTTTAATATTTGAGTTATGTTCTGTTGTTATGATAACTTGCAACAATTATAAATGACATAAAATAATAATTATTATCCGAGTTATGATCAGATCGCTTTCTTTAAGATATTTCATGGTACTGTCTAAAATGTGCAAGGAGACTATCAATCATGCGTCCCCAGGATAAAACATCTTAGATATATGTTATCGAGTTCTTACTGCATTGTAAGAACCAATCTCGAATACACCCACTACGATATGGTTATCAGTGCCAGAAGTTTGCCGGAAATGTATCGGCAGAAAATATGAGGGAGAAACAAAAAGTTGAATGAAAACGCATTTAACTTGGGGCAAGAAAATGGGAAGGAATGATGCTTCTATTTATAACTTTTCAAGTTTCTTATCTCTTTAATATGAGACTTTGAGAATAGTTTTTTTTCAAAACTCTTCTATGTGAGATTTAGAAGATTTTTAGATTTCACATCCAAATTCTCCATTATAATTTTCAATAAACCATGTTCCAACATGTTATACACGTACTCTTTACTTAGAATATAAATTTGAGTAAAAAATAGTGAGATATATAAGACAAGTAGGAGCTATATATGAATGTAGGAAACTTAATTTTAGATAAACCACATGTTGAGGATTGAAGATGACAAGAAGAAGAGTATATCTAAATAATTTGGGTATTTTATAGTATTACCAAGAAGAAGAGGACATCTCTTCATCCTTTATGGGTAAAGAATAAATTATTTATGGGATGTATAATTGTTCTTTCTAATAAATGTTATTCTCAAGAATTGAATATTTAACATTTTAATCATCTTAGAAATTTAGTGGGGTCATATATCACTAGAACAATACCTAATTGGTTGAATAATTTGAGTATATGTTAAGGTTGTAATAGGAAATTTTATAAAACACTTATAAGTTTATACAATACAATAAACATAACAATGTATTGACTTAGTAGTATAACGTTCTGTTATATCCTCAATATAACTAAAAGGTTAATACTTCGATTTGTGGGAGCTACACTTATTGAGAGGAACAACCATAAATCTCGAAAGAAATTAGTGTAATACCCTTGGTAATACTAAAACATGATAAATAAGTCATAATGTATTATATTACTTTAGATTATAATGATAAATAAGTCATAATTTGATCACGTTCATGTTCTTTCTTTCTGGAACGGTTTGTTGAGAAAACATAATTTTTATTATTTTTAAGTTATAAAATATTTGAAAAGCTCGGTAAAAAAACTAATACATTAATAGATACGGTATAATTTTAATGGGTCACGCTCATTTTACTTTAGTGTCTGTATTATTAAGTATTAATAGCTTTATTATGTGTAGGTGTAAATTTTAATTAATATCTTCATTATTAGTCTCTGGGTAATGTCACTTATAGAAATCGAACTTTCGACCTTAGGGATTCAGTAAAGTCTTACACTACTAAAGTAATATTAGTATACTACATTAACTTTGAATGAAAAATACTAACATAAAGGACTAAATACTTAGAAAATAAATAAAGACTAAAGTCAACAATAATCCATAGCACAGAAGAGGAATCTTGCATAGTCACTCTATTTATTTCTTGGCAGGTATGTCAATTATATACTCCTTAATTTTATAGTGCAAGTGAACAATATCAAGTATTCATTCATAGCTAATGCTTTATATTCTTAATAACAGTGGGTATCTTATGTTTTTGTACTGCTTTTTTCCCACTTTATATCTAATGTTTTATACTCATAATTTCACACCTGTTAGTGAACAATCATGTACTCATTTATATCTAATGTTTTATACTCATAACAGTAAACAATATCATATATTAATTTCCCCATTTTTTTATTGAATGTAATGAACAATATTATGACCGAAAGAGAAGATGGACCACTCAAAAATAATAACGGTGATGGACTTGAGAGAAGCAAAATTGATGAAATTCATGAAAAGATTCCTAGTAAGCTTATTCCAAAAATTGGAATGGAATTTGAGTCTGCAACTTATACTTTTTACAATTCTTATGCTTATAAAGTGGGTTTTAGCATAAGGAGAGGTAGAAGTCACAAAACCATTAATAGTCAAATAGCAGATCGATTACTTTGCTGTTCATGTGAAGGTCATCGTGTAAACGACAAAAGAGATGTTTATATGAAAAATTATCGTGCTCAAACAAGATTTGGTTGTTTGGCTAGAATGAAAATAAGTAACCATTTAACTAGAAAGTTTTCTATTACTGAATTTATTGTCGAACTTAATCATCAAACATCTACCTCTAGTAAGAGTCACTTGTATAGATCTCAAAGAAAAATAACCATTTCCCAAGCAGATGAGGTGGATTTAGCTGAGAGTTGTGGAATCACTCCAAAAGCAAGTTGTGAATTAATGGCTAGGCGAGCTGGTGGGCGTGAAAATCTTGGTTTCATCCCAGATGATTACAAGAATTATTTACGCTCTAAGAGAACAATTGAAATGAGGACGGGAGACACATGTTGTATGCTTGAGTATTTACAAAGAATGCAATTAGAAGATCCTAATTTTTGCTATGCAATACAAGTTGATGAAGATGATTTAATAACTAATATTTTTGGGCTGTTGCAAAAATGATGGTTGACTACTCATATTTTGGTGATATAGTTTATTTTGATACTACTTACAGAAAAAATAGAGAAGGTCGTCCATTTGCAATGTTTGTTGGGGTCAATCATCACAAGCTAAGTATTATTTTTGGTGTAGCATTGTTGTATGATGAGACAACTGAAACATTTATCTGGTTATTTAATACTTTTTCCAAAGCCATGTTAGGAAAAAAAACCCACTAATTATCCTCTTTGATCAAGATGCAGCGATGGCTTAAGCTCTAAGATTAGCATGGCCAAAAATATGTCACCGCCTTTGTATATGGCACTTGTATCAAATGCAATGAAGAAACTTATTCATGTATTGATAGAATTTGGTGAATTTAGTAAGGATTTTAGTAAGTGCATTTATGAGTATGAAGAAGAGGAATAATTTATTGAAGCTTAGAATAACATGCTTAACAAGTATAATCTTAAAGGTATTATGTTAATCATGTTAATTACATTGTGTTGAATATGTTTTTCATTCATCTATTTTACATATTAATTTTTGTAACAGGTAATAGTTGGTTGGAACAAACATTTGGTTTGAGGAAAATATGAGCTTTGGTTTATGGGCAGCATATTTTTGTGCTGATATGACAACCACATAACGTAGTGAGAGCATGAACATTTTGATCAAAAAATATTTAAGCTATGAGCATGATTTATTGAAATTTTTTGATCACTTTCATAGGCTGGTTCAAGATCGTCGTTATGAGGAGACAAAGGCAGATTTTAAAGCAACTCAAAGAAGTTTGACATTGTCATTTAATATGGAGATTTTGAGGCATGCGTCAACAATTTATACTCCTACGGTTTTTAAAATGATTCAATTTGAGGTATCAATCGCATATGATAGTAGTATGCATATTTTCTATGAGGCAGAGAATGTTATTAAATATAAAGTTATCCCATACAAAAAACATTTTCAATACATTGTCAAGTATGATACAAATAGTGGTGTTGTGACATGTAGTTGTAAGAAGTTTGAATTTTCCGGAATCTTGTATTCACATTCTCTTAAAGTTCTTTCATCAAGAAACATAATGAAGATTCCTGAAAGGTATATATTAAAGATATGGACAAAGGATGCAAAAATTGGAAGTGATAAAGATATATGCCAGAATGTAATCCAAGAGGATCCTAATGCCAAAATGGCTAGCTGGTTTGGTACTGGTATACACATTTTTGTAGGTTGCGTGCAGATTTAGCAACTAAAGGTGCACAAAATGAAGAAGTGTATAAAATATGTGTCAATGGTTTGATCAAGACCATGGAAGTTATGGATGAATGTCTTAGAAGCAGTTGTAAGGAAACAAACACTCAAGGTGCTTCAATCATTAATACTGAAACTATATGTGGGATTAATAATAATATTAAGGGATTGAAGATTAAAGAAAAATCTCATGGATCATCTAAACAGTTGAATCTATTCTTGAGAGAAGGAGGGGAAAAAGAAAACTGTACAAAAAGATCAGAATCCTTCACTAAACAAATTTTGTGCAAGCACAAGTAATTGGTACAAGACAACTCAATGAATGTCGTGGATTCTGAACGGAAAGACCAACAAAGTCATTCATGAAACAACTTGACAAAACATATTGTGTATAAACACTACAATTTTTAGATAGATTATGTTTTTTATTATTTATCTATTTTATTAAATGGTATTAAGCAATTTTTTTATTTTTATTTTTTATCAATGACATGATTGGTTAAGTTTCTATTTCCACATTTATTTTAAGTTGCAAGTAAATTTATATTTCTAACTGTAAAAGAAACTATTGAGGGAATATAATACTTTATTTTAAGTTAGTTATCTTTACTTACCATCATGTCACAGTTCATTGGACACAATGGAAAAAAATAAAAGTGAATATTAAAATTTTAATATGCTTAATAAAACATAACTTTTTATTGACATGTTACATGGCAATTAGAAAATGACAATGTTGTGGTTCTTGAAATGATAGTGTTAATTAGGTTAGGAAGGAACCCAAATTATCTTTTATTAACTTTTGGTTAGTTTTATTTTGTAACTTTAATTGACATGTTAATTTGTAATTGGTGGCAGAGAAGTGGTATAGACAACTTCTGCTTATGAATAGTGACCACCAAAATTAACACCAACCCAAAATGAGGACTAAAATCATATTTTACACTTGAAAAACTTATAATAAAATACCATGATATTGTGATTACAAATTAATTTCATGTACAAGGTTTCATTTAAGTTCATTCAAGTTTACATGTGTTATTTTCTTAGAGTTTTCTTAAGTAGAAAACTTCTTGTTGGAAAATATTTTGCCAGCAGGAATTGGAATTCTTGTGTTATAGGAATTTATGATTTCAAACAACATATGACAGATTGAAAAATTGGTCACAATAGCAGCTCCAAGAGGCATGAAAACCTTGAGAAAAATGAACAATGTGTTGGATTTTGATAAGAGACTAGTGAGAACGAAAAACCAAAAATTCAGTTTTCGGTATTGCTATTTCAGATCCTAAACAACATCGTATCTGACAGTTTCAGAAGGCATAAAAACCTCTCCATCACACCTGATAAATGCACTCAGTTTCCTCGCATCGGAATTGCTGTGCGCGAATAAATTCCTACATCGTCAAACATCTCCACGCGGAAAGCGTCGTATTTAAATTCCGAAACCCAACAAAACCATTTTTGCAGATTGTGGATCAGCCATTGATGAGCAAAAACTCCTACAAGACCAGACATTAGTTGATTTTTCTGCTTGATCATAGATGTTTTCTTCAGCAACAATGCCTTAACATCATGCAAGAAATGGAAAATTGCTATTTCCTTGAGAAGCATATATATTCAAACTTCTTAGCAGCAACATGTGTATTTCACCATGTATTTCCCTACTCTTATCATCTATGATAAAGCAGCATTTATTTTCTGTGTATACACAACATTTGTTGCTTATTGAGTTCAAATCCTGGAAACAGCCTTTCTGCTTACAGGAGTAAGGCTGCATACATCTACCATTCTCAAACCACACTAAGTTGGAGCATCGTGCACTGGGCCACCCTTATATATGAACTTAGAGAGGAAGGAAATAAATGTAAAACCTAAATCTAACACAAACTAAATTGCTAGACCTTGAAAAGCAAATATACTTCAGAGAAAGGAAACTTTGAATTGGTTAATGCCATTTATCAACTATAATCAGGTCATTCATTATGGGCAAGTAGGAAAAAAAACTTCCTCAGTTTAATTGATCTCTAAAAGAATGGACCTAACTAATAACTAAACTGAAGACATTCCAAGCCAAAATAAATTGAGATCTTATTCTTACTTTATCTACAAGCTTTCCGATCTCCTCCATTAGTGCTATAAATGCCGTTCTCCACCGAGTTGAATAACTTTTGGATTATGCTTAACTCATCAGGATTTAAGGGATCCTTGTAGTAATGATTTCATCTCAAGGGAATGGCAACTTCCTCTTATGCTATCTTCTTCCTGCTTGATCAAATTGACACCGAAAACTTTGGTATTGACATTACCAAGAGAGTTACTTGAACAATGAGTGAACTTATTATCGATGTCACTGCATGATGATGGAGGGATAACTTTGTGATTCCAGTACTCTACACACTGATGACTGAGATCTTGAGCTTCAATGGCCTGAATGTAATATAACATCAGAGGTGAGAACATAATTCCGGGGTAACATTCTAGAAGAATCATGTAAGCTTTTACCGAAATGTCATCACAATAAACAATGTTAATCAATCTAGGTCAGAACTATGTGATTTAATTCTACATTATAAAAATTATGCACCTATGATATTAGTGTTTGAGCTCAAGGCAAGCAAAAGTATATACAACAACAACCCGGCCTTAATTCCAGTAGGTGAGGTCGGCTACATGGATAGACCGACGTCATAATGCTCTATCAGAAATCATGTTCATTGACAACGCATTGATCTCTAAATCTTTCCTAATAAGTCTGCCTACGGTTTTTCTTGGCCTCTTTTTTCCTCAGGCAAAAGTATATGCAAGATTTAAATGCATTACCTGGATAATGGAAGGTGAAAGGAAGCCAAACATTCGAAGACCGTTGATGTTCTTCAGAAGCTCTAAGGGAGGGAGTTCATGTTCACCTAGACTCCTTCGCCTCATGATTTCGTTATGTACTCTCTTTAGAACTGATTCCCAGCACTTATCTGCTGAGATATCTGTGAAAGTCTCGCCTGGATGTTCTTCCATCGTAACCTGAAATGTATTTATATTTATGGGATGAGAAAGAAATATACTTCAATCGAAAGATGGAAGACATACCAAAACAAATAAATACCAAATGTGAACAAATAAATTCAGATATAATAACTAAGTGGCTATCAATCAAAATACATGAATAACAGAAATCAAGAAACAGTAATTTTAATAACTCTATCATCTCGAACTTGAAGCAGAAACAAGAGCAGAAATGATACCTTGAAAATAGGTCCAAGAAATCCAGCATCAATGATTTCAGATATGTATCCAGAGATTCTCGCAGGGTCGAGAATGCTAAAGAAATTAACTCGACTCTTGAATCCTTCATAAGTTTACCAAAATTATAGGGAAGTTAAAATCCTGAAAGGCTAATCAAAGCCAAAGGTATAATTGAAGAGCAGAAAAAACCGAACTGTGGCATACCTTTTGGATATATTGTGTGCCTACTAGACCATAGCTTTCCATAAACAACCGATCCCAAACTTATAGGCTTGACAGAATTACCAAACGTTTGCATTAGGTAGCTTTCGGCTGTTGAAGTTATATTTGTATTTGTGGTGTCTATGACTTCCATCTTGAATACATTGTTCGGCTGCTTTACTGAATTTGAATCCATTTGCAGATCCAACCCAAACTTTCCACCACCAAATGTACAAGAATTGTGGACATCCCTTGAACATGATGAAAAATCTGTCTTTGAACCTGAATACAGATGTGACACGTTACCCTCACCACCAAGTTCCATATTGCCTTGTCCCTTTCCAGACCCTGAACGGCATACTTTTTCCTCTATTAAAACATCCATATTATGTTGGCTATCAGAAATATGCATCGAGTAATTTTCATTTTCACCAGATATAACTTCAAGATTCAAATCCAGACAACCAGCCTTATCCATGTTATCTTCATTGTCTACGACCAATTTTGTATCATTAATATTGTTATTATGACCATCCTTGGTTCCTGCACAACCAGTTGAGCTTTCCCCATCTTCACGACTCTTGGTCTTGTATGTATCTCTCTCCGAATCTTGTTTAAATATGGAAACCTTATTGCCATCAGAACAAACCATTCCAAGATTTTTATTTGCCCAAACTTCAATAGCGACTGATTGTCCTTCTAATGCTTCAACCAATTTATTTAGTTCATCTGTAGTATAACGAAGCAGAACGGATCTTCTGTCCATTCCACATGAGCAAAACAAATTTGAATGCTTAAGACAAGAATATCTGTCGGGAGAGCACTCACAACCTACAGCAGATAGGTGCAAGTCATAGAAGCAAGAGAAGCATTCCCTTTCCTTGTACAAATCAAAGTCACTATCCATCTTCAGCAACTTTATATCAGTTGCAAGACACTCTAGTCTCTCTTTTTCCATCTTTATCCTTGTCTGTGAAATGGAAACAAGAAAAATGAGTAAAACTCAGATACGTAAACAAGTAAATAAAACCATAGAATGGAGGAGATCGGAAATTTTATGGAGCTTTCAATTTGATAGAGTGGGTATGATAAAAAAGGAGAGAATAGGAGATCCGTTACCTTAACTGCCTTGGTAAGAACTCCATCTTTCCCACAGACACTTCTCCATTTTGAAATTTTTGGAGTTTCATTTCCAAGATTAGCTAGCTCTGCAAGAGCTCGTACAGCTTCCTGTGCCGATCCAAATAAAAGCTTGTCATGTGACAATGATGTCTTACGGCACTGCAGACTGTAAAGCTCAATGGCATTCTGCCCATGCATTAACCAATCGACAGGAGCCACATTCACTGCCTCGGCACAGTTGAATCCACAATTGAAGCCAGAGTGGTATGCCCTTGGAAATGTAATAACAAATTCCCCAGAATGCTGTACAGTGCGATATAAAGGTACTCCCTCGGATTTAAGGACTGAAGGAGATAACTGAGTAACCTGCTCAAATGTGAAAATCATCACCATTATAATCACAACACGGTTCCCAGACTTAGAATCTCGGTAATTTACATGGAATACTAAAATATCTAACACCACTAACTGAATAGAAGCACATAGCGTTTGTACAGATAAACTAGTATTATCGTTATTAGTAGAATACTAGAACAAGATTGTCAAAAATTCAGCCCATTATGTAACGAAGGAAGGGTTAAAAACACATTGATATGAGCACCACTGATTCACTGCAGCGATGATAGAGCTGAAATCTTATATCAGTTATGTGTCACAGTATACATCAGGATAACATTTGTTATCCCATTCCCTGCATCCTTCCCTATCACACTCCCTCTAATAGGTCAATAAAATAAAAATATATTTCATAACTTAAGAATTTAATATTTAATTAACCAATTAGAGGGAATGGGACAACAAATGGTATCCTGAATAAATCACAAAGGATATTTTTTTCTGGAGGAACCATTAAATCGTTAAGTTATGATGATGCCATAACTCGCCACTTTTTCCCAAACACGCTAGCAGCTCTCTTGGGTAGTATCTAAAGTGAACATAAGTTCTTAGTGGGACTACCTAATATCTTATCTCTTTTGTTCATAATTTAATGACTAATTAGTATGGTTTCCACTTTATACTTCTACATGTGAGGGACCTTACAATAGACTGATCAGCATGCAACATCATTAACTGGTAATAACCCTGAATTGACATTTCACACTTCAAAGTTCAAACATTAAAAAAACCATCATTGATTATAATTTTCTAAGCTTCCGAAGTGTATTGAGGCATAAGCATTCCTAGCAAACTGCACCGACGAAATATTATATTTGGCATCAACTAAAATCTTATTGCATTCATGAAATCTACACATAGAAACAATATAATAGCACTAAAACAACCAATAACTAAAAACACTTGTCAACGATGTTCAGCAATAAGGAAAGTTTATGTTGTAGCATTCTACCAGTTCATTGAGTAGATTTGGATTTTCCTCAAACAAATCAGGCAAGTGCTTCCTCATTGCATCTTCAAAAGGTGAAGCATGGCTTCCAGGCACTCCGTACCATACTTTTGGGTCACCCCAGTGCAGATAATTAAGCGAATAGAGGTGGTGATCCTCAACATGCTGTTCCAAGAAGCAGGAAATGATGACAATGTGTTAGTCTATCTAGGAAACTGCAACAATTTGAACCAAAAGAAATGCAAAATTCAAGACACCTTACTAGTTTTACAGGTCATTATTTCAAATATGTTAACATAAATATGTTAACATAAAGAAGTAAATCTTATCTTTAACTCATAACTCCACGAACAGATACATACAGAGACAGGTGACAATGAAAATTGGTGTTATCCTTTGTTATGCGTTCATATATTTACACATGAAATAAAATAATTATCACCACTTACCCAGCAAAATGATGAAAAACACATGCCAACATAGAGCCATGGCACTAGAACTCCTGAGATGTCACTTCCTTCAAAACTTAGTACGGAACCTGGGAGTCGGGGGAAGTTATTGAGATTCCAGCCAGATAGGGCATACTGATCTGAATCACTCTTAGTTAAGGAAGATGCCTTCGGAAAACCACTTCCAAGTGCACCACTTTCCAAGTCAGCTCCATAATACACCTATAATATAACAGAGTGACGTATTTACTATTTGCACAATTATGTGACAGCAAAGACCAACATTGTTGTAGTCAATAAATGATGATTAATACCTCAACCTCGTCCGTTGGTTTCTCAATTATTCGCCAGTATTCACCTTCAATTTCCTCCTGACAGGGTTCCCATCTCAGCTGGCTGTTACTATCACTAAGTTTTCCATCTTCATTAGTTTCTTTCAACCGGAAGTAGCATTCCTTAAAAAACTTATCATATTGCTGAAAGTCTTTAAGTGTGAAGTCTGACCCAGATTGGAATCCAAACTTCTCATCGGGATCAGGATTATTAGCTTCAGAACCTGAATTAGCAGGTCTCCTACATGTGCCCATTTTGGAGTGCTTTCTACGTTTTCGTTTCCTTCCCCTACTTTTCTTTCTCATGGGCTCCCTATTTTGAAGCAAATCAATATACTGAATTCGGGTAGGAAATTTAGTATTTTCCCATATGTCTTTCTCCTTAAGAGGGCAAGGTGGATTCCAGCAAGCTGGAGGGACAATCCTACATATGCCATGGGGTTCAGCTAGGGGCCGTATCTTTGCTATGTAACCAAGTGTATCCTCAAACTCCTAAATCAAAAGAGCATAAATAAGAAACGAAAAAAATTCAAAAATACAATATCACTATCAACAAAAGCAAAAATATGAAGGTGGTACTAGTAAGTACCTCAATAGTCGGATGAAATACAGGCGCTTCATCAATCATAGGCCGGCATGCTTCAACTGGATCCCATCTAGCTGATACCTGAAAATGAGAGGGGCAGTGATGAAAAATTTAAAGCACTAGCGTTGAAAAGTTAAATTCCATTCAAATTTCAAATATACGGTCTCTATTTGTTCAGAAGAGCAAGAAAAATAAAAAAAATATACCATCAAAGATTATGACTCAGTACAGTAGACATTCTATTACCTTTCTACTTCTTGGACTTGTAGACGACTCTAATGCATTGTTAATTTTTGGCTTGTGCCTAAAAGGAGAGTCCTGCAAAGTATGTAAAAATGCTGAGTTTGTTTAACTAGAAGCCTCAATCATAGTCATGGAATAAAAAATGAATTCAAGCAAATTACAGTTAATGCTATTAAGGCCAAACATTGCAAAAGGACTTCATACAAACCATGTGTAACAACTTGATGTCAGATATTGAGATGTAAATAAAAGAAAATGTGAATGGGCCAAAAAAGTACCCTCAAAATACAAATATACAATATAGATAGTCATGCATTCATATTACAAAATTACAAGGGTTAAAAAGGAGTTTGAGTAGACATTTTAGAGTGCCAATAGTCTCACTTGTTATCTTATAACACAGGTTCTGCATAAAATGCAAAACCAAAACAGTGGTCACATTTCACACTACTTTCATCCAGGTTTAATATTTCTAGCTTCATAATTTAATGCATAACAATTGCAATGTTAACTGAAGGATTAAAAAAATTTAAGTAAATAATCATTTCACAGTTCAAGTTAGTACTACCTCCCAACAGTTGAAAACACTAAAAAATGATCAGTGTAACTTCCCTATTGTTTGAAAAATCAAGAACCAGAGATAAAAAAAACATTAAATAATAGGTACAGATTGCTATTGTACTCTGGCTTCGACGGAAATTTGAGGAGGAAAAAGTGGATGATCACAAAAATAACATTCACCAAATCTAGGCTAACCAGAAACCTATAGTGATTAAAACATGGCAATGATCAAATGATGAAGCGATACTAATGCCAGATATAGGTTTTTCCAAAAAGCTAAACAAAGGCAGATGAAAAGCTTCTATAATCTTTTCAAACCCTGTGAAAGAAAGAACCCATATAGCTTAGCACATATATCCTAAAGATCATGCTACAGAAAAAGATTAAGGTTGACCCATATGTGTGAATCAAACACTTCAACATCATCCTTCTGAGAGCAGAATTAGCTCAGCAACTAAACTAAAAATAGTTAAACAATGATACCTCTTAAAAGACAAAATACAATGCTAAAAGCAGCAGAACATACAAAGAGAAAGAAAAGGTAAAGATACACAAGAACAGTAACAAATTTTCAAATTCCATTAAACAAGATCAGCAATTGTGATCTGCAAAAACCTATGTTGCATACATACAACTTACAAGTACTGTATCGTACCCGGTGCAGATACCAGTATGGTACCTGGTGCGGATACCGGTATGGATACGGTACCTAGTATGGATACAGGAATGGGTATCGTACCCGGTGTGGATATGGATATGGTACCTGATGTGGATACGCATACAGGTAGGTGTGGATACGAATACGGGTATGGCACCCGTGCGGATACAAATACGGGTATGGCACCCGTGCGGATACGAATACGGGTATGGCACCCGTGCGGATAAGAATACAGGTATGGCACCCGTGCGGATACAAATACGGGTATGGCACCCGTGCGGACACAAATACGGGTATGGCACCCGTGCGGATACAGATATGGGTATGGCACCTGTGCGGATACGGCACCTGGTGCTTATATATTTTTTTTTTTAAATCAAAGATAATGATACGCCAATATAATTAGGTAAAAATTATCAATTGAGGATGAGAGATTGAGACCCAAAACTAGCTGAGATATGAGGATTAGAGACTAACTATGTAACTCGGAATCAGTATTGTGATATGTTTAAGAAGGGAAAATAAAAGTTTCCAACCTAAAATGACAGTTTTGAAATAATTCACACCAAAAGAGTATCAATGCAACATATGCAAAATCAGAGGGTAGAAGATTTGAGCAAAGGAAAGATATATATAAACATATACATATATATATATATGAGACATGCATAATGAGTTATGAGTTCCAGAAACAAAGGCATATCATACATTAATATAGGTTTGAAAATCTAACCTCTTTGGCCACAGATTCTGCAGCAAATTTCAACTGTTCCATTCAAATCAAAGCAAAATTACTGGAGAAAAAAGGTCTCTTATTCAATAACCAATCCTGAATCAAAAAACCAGACACCCTTTTAAAATAACATCATCATCATAAATAAATAAATAAAAAACCATAAGCGGTTTTCTACTTTCTCCATTAACAAAAACTACCAAAAAGGAAACCTTAAAAACTGCAAAAAGAAAAACAAAACAAGATTAAAATTAAAATTAAAAAATAAATTCAGAACATCATGGTACACACCCAATGCAGCAAAAGATAGTTCTTTTGTTCCCATGTTCTGATTGCGTGCAAATGAATTAACCCAAAAAATTCCCAACACAAATCAACACAGTGAAGAAAACCTAAATGCAAAATTCACTTTGCATGTGTGTGCAAATTTTTGTGAAACTTTCCATTCAATTGTACAAAAAAAAGTGTAAAATTGTGTGAATCTTGGAATTAAATGCTCAAAAATCAAATGGTCCTAGAATAAAATAAGAATTGACTTGGTAAAAATTTGTTTTTTTTTGACAGGTGGAAAATAAATTGACAATTTATGGGAAAGATATTTGTTCTATCTGAAATTTAACTCTTTAAACAAATATATAATTTCATTTAATGATTAATATGTTTTTCCCAACATGGAATAAAATAAAACAAAATTTTTATAAGGACCAAAAGCAAAAGAAGAAGCTAAGATTCTACTTTGAAAGACGTGTTAGCTGAATTTGAAACCTTGTGCTACTTGGCTACTATTTTATAATTCTTTTTTTTTTGTATTATAAAGAAATTAATTAATTTTAAAAATAATTTTTGGATATAAATAAGTATTCAAGTTACATAATATTTTATGGGATATATGAGATGTTTATTATAAGAGAAAGTTACTTTTATTTTCTTTAGTATAATTTATAGTATCACTTTATCCTACGAATAATGATTATTATTCTCTTTTAGGGTTTGCGAATACTGAGAATTAAATCTTTGATTTTTTTTTACGAATCAAATGAATCTTATATAATTAGAAATTTTTAGTGAAAATAAATCTACTAATACAATATATTATTTTATGTCAATACAAGCTAATATATATTAATATATATTTATTATTCATGTGTATTGTTTAAACATTAATAATATGTTTGTGATATAAAAAATTTCAATACATTTTTCTCAAAAAAAAAATATATTTACATTCACGTTATGTTGGAATTAAATCTAAATGAAATGAAAAAGGGCATTAGAAGAAAATATTAAAAAACAGAAGGAAGCAATATTCTAATAAAGTTGGAAGAGAGAGAGAAACAAGAAGCCGCTGAATCGCACGCAGTATTAACTGAAAGCAGTGAAAGAAAGTAAATAACAAACCATGTACTTGTTGGACAAATAAAAAACAATCACGTAACAATATCACTGGTTACACTCAAAATATGAAGAATATAATATATGTGAATTGTCCCCATAAAGTTTTATTTACATTCAATATTGTCTATTATTTATTTATATTACTTTTTCAATAATAATTAAATATTAATAATAAATAATATAATAAAATAAAATAAGTACATATTTTTATTTTTTAATTCATCACACTTCTATCTATATAAATATCAGGTCTTTTTTCCTTATCTTTAATTTTTATGATTTATCTTTAACTACAAAAGTTTCATCATTTTCAAGCTTCCTTAAATCTAAAGTTTAAAAATAACATGTCATGCTACATTTTCTTTATTTTTAAAATATATTAAAAAACAAATAAATATGATCACTTGAATTTTCAATTTAAAAAATAAAAAGTAAATTATTTTACTTTTAATTTTAGTAAGTGTATGATAAACAATAATAAGCTACCATATTAAGTTAAATTTGTTTGTAAAACATTAATAGGGTGTGTTTCAGAATTGATGAATGAGATTTTTTTTTCATTTTCTAAGGCAAAAATTTGAAGTACTTAAAAGTCCATTACATGTGTAACAATTGAAGAATCATAATTAATAATACGGCAACAGTAGAGTCCGGTAATGAGATACACATACTCTCAATTACCTAGACTTGCTGGCCATTCATAAATTTATATATATACCAATATAATTGTAATATTATTAACTGTTATACTATAGTAATTTATAAATATGATTATTATGTTGTTAAAAATAATGATGATGTTATGTTTGTTAATCATTCATTTTATGTTATTAACTCATATGAACTGATGTTATCTTAATTAAACAATCTTTACTAAAATTGTTTTTTTATATTTGTTTTAGTAAAATGAGTTGTGTTTAATAGACAATTTAAATTATATTTTATAAAAAAATTTGTTTTTAATTTCCTAAATAACATATAGGATTGTAGAAAATAAACAGACAACTACATAAATTACTCGAACCATTTTTAATATTTTCTAATTTTCTAGGTAGTCAATGATTTGTAGGTGGTAGACTCAGCAGTATTTACAGGATCTGGGGCAAATCTAGACAAAAAAAAATGAAGCAACTGAGCAGTCGGATGGTGCACTATTCTGACCCATCACACCCATTGTCATCCATATGCATCATAGCTCTCTCTCCCTCCCTTCATCCTCTTCATCTAATAATTTCTTAGTATTTCTAACATTTATTTTTTGAAACCTCATAAGTTTTCATATTTTCATTTCAAATTCATTATGCAAAGTTATTACTTGTAGAATAGTTTTTGTGCAACCCCATATGGTCCTAATAGAGAAGATAGAAGAAAAACAACTTTTGAAGAATTGATTATTGGAACAACTCAGAATCTAGCAAAACATGAAATAATAATATATATTGCTTTTTGTAACAATTACAAGTAGAGTGTTATCAATATTTCTTTTGTTAATCATTGTTATTGTTTTTGCAGTGAGGTTTATAAAACCCTTATTTGCAAACCAAAAGGGATTATAAATAAATGTGAAATTGAAACAAGATAACTTGGAAATCAAAGTGCATTTAAAACTTGACTAGTTCTTCCAACATGTGGAAACACACAAAAAGACTTTAGTCCAAAATGAGACATTACATATACCCTTGAAAAAACAGAACAAAATAAATATGCAATTTCCCAAAATAACTTTACAACTTCCAAATTAACAGATTTGCCACGAATAAATGTGAAACTAAATTCTTTTACCAACTCAAAACATTCAATGTACATTCATTTCATAACTAATTCAAATAATAATGTTTCACAATAAAATAAAATTATGCTTGACAAACCTATAATGTATAACTTCTCATAGATAAATGTTTTTTCTAATGTCCAATAACCAATGACATTCCATCAATTTTAAAGAACTAATTCCTTTCAGAATATATAGTTATATTTTTCAACAAGGGTTGCTCACATGAATTAAATATATTTTTTCCAAATATTTTTTTTGATACATTTGAATATACACTTTCAAAATGCAATAACCATCTATTTGATAATGTATTAATACTAACTATGAAACCATATACATAATATTTCTTAATCCAAAACATCACAATCAGACCAAAATGATGCTCCATAACCCAACATAGAAAATATTCCTTATTGAATCACAAGTCTTTCATCATATATCTATTAAATATTATATTCATATTGTATTTCTACTCGACCAGCATAATAACATTTAACAAATAAAAATAACAATATAGAGAGTAAGATACCAATTGCAATAATCATAGCATGATTTGCGTAGGATATTATATTCAAGCACACAATATATATATATATATATAAACCATATGTACACAATGTATAATATTTATACCATAATATATGGGGAAGGATATCCCTAGGTACCAAAGTGTGCGCCCACAATCAATTATTCAATTTTTTTTAATCCACTTTCATTTCTTTTCAACTCTACGATCTTCAAAAAACAATTGACATTACATGTTATATTAGGTGTGTCTATTCAAGAGCAACATCATTTCGGTACAATGATAATAGAACACTATACATCGATCACGCTAGCTCAAAGGAGTGGCATAATACATTTGGTTAATACAAGACTAAACTAGTATTGTAGGGAGAAAACCTGGCTCATTTCTAAAATCGCCTCATCTAATTAACCCTCGAGACTTTTGATGAACAATCATCAAGGCCACCGATATTTACTTCCCTAAAATATTTATATTTTATATCACACGATCTTTCCTCCAAAGTAAATGTTGTATGCACACTAACCAAAATTGAATGAATTAAGTCTTTTAATCAATTACACATGAGCTTCATGTAACTTGAGATATCTCATATGTAGTCATTTTTGCTCCAACGTCTTATCACAATTGTCTTGTCTTTAATAGACAAACCAAAAACTAAAAGGGATTCTCAATGTTGGACTCAATCCTGAACAATAACAATAACAATAACTTAGCCATCATTATTCGAATATAGCCTAGAAGGCAATCGCCACTTAGGAAGTATATAATGCTAAGAAGGTAATCGAATCAATCCTTAGGCCTCACCCACACATCCACACTTTCCAAGTGTACAACTAGCCTCAAGCTTATAAAGGACATTTGGTCCACATCATTTGTACTCTAAGGATCTTGTTTACCTATCTTTAGAATCAAACAATATCTTTCATATGAGTATTAACTTCATTTACACATATATCTCACTTGATCTTCCACCTAAATGAATTCTCATTTAGTGATTCACACAATTCCAAACATAGCTCAAAAGCTACCACTTTCTATCTTTATTCTCAACCTCAAGACACCAACATAACATGTAAAATTAGGACAACACGTTTATTTTTACCTTCCTATGGTGTTGTTAAAATTGTATCAGTTATCAAACCAGACAGGGTACTAGTATAGTGGTACAGTATTTTAACCGGTGTTTCAGTAATTAAACCGCATTTCGGTTAAACCGGACATAACTGCTTATATTTATATATATAAAAACCTATAATTAAAAAAATCAAATAGGTAGATACTCAAATTTATAATTGATCGAGGTCGTACCCAATACAAATAATATAACGATTAAAAACTGCATTACTAGGAAGTGACTCCTAGGTCATTTCACAAGGATTATCTTTCAAGCAAAGCTTCAAACACCTTATACTCACACACTCACAAGGGGTTTTTTTGTTGTTGGATAGTATGAACATAAATCAAATTCAGAAACAGTAATTAAGCAATGTAATAAAACAACTAAATCCCTTTGGTTCGTTTGTTCACAACTCAATCCTCGGTTTCAAAAGATTATTTTCAGATTCCAACCATTAACTTCCGAATTTGTTGAGAATCAATTAACTAAGTGATAATCAATTCAAAGTTCCAAAACTAAGCCTCTAACTAAGTGAAATCAGCATAAGCATAAAACGATTAACAAATTCACATGAACTAAGCATTCATGCACTAGAGAGTAAATCAAGTAAGCAAAGATAAACTCATAAACCAGTTTCTAACATAGACGAAATCAACAATAAAGAAACCGAAAATGCACTAATAACAAAACCGAAAATGAAGAAGATGAATGAAAACCGAAAATGAAGAAATTGTTAAACCCTAGCAGAGCAAAAGATGAGAAAACGGAATTCTAAACTGGGTGAATGTAGAGAGTGAGAGTGGAATTCGGGTTCCCTATTTTACAAAGAGTAAAACCGAAAATGAGCCCTAAACAATGGGTCCAAAACTAAAACCGAATTTATAAATAAAAACTCCCAAAATAAAAATACAATCTTCACTTCAATACATATCATTCACTTCCATAATGCCCAAAATGTCATTGGTGCCAAATATGATCTGAAAATGATAATAAATTTAATCAGGCTAATTAATTCCAAATTAACTCATTTTAGAAATATTAGTCCAGTAAAGTCTAAAATATTAAACCATGTGAAACAAAGTCCATTAGGCACCAAGAATCATCAATCATGCTAAATTAAGGTTATGAATAGTGTGTAATATATTGTTCATCAATAATCCATATTCATAATCTACTCAAAATTCACATAAACAAACAACTTTAAGTCTTTAACAAATTCAAAGTCTAAATTACAAAACATATATCAATCCAAAAGTATCACTTAACAACCGCAAAAAATAAATGACACAAGTTCACAACTCACTCTACAAAAAAAATGGAGTTTTAATATTTAACACCAAGGTGTCAAAGGTGTCTCATATTGAGATTATATTTTTGCACCAAATCCTATCTTCAGACACTCTAAGATTACACAAATGTCACTGAGATTACACACGAATGTTATGAACCAAAAGGCGTAATCTAAGCATGGCTTGGAAGCATGTGTCTTAAAGTGTTGAAGAAAAGTTGGAAAAATGGGTCGCTTTGTAATGAATTTTTAAGTTTTTCTTTTAAAAAAAATTATGTATAAACTGGTCAGTTTAGTCAAATACCGTCCAGTTCACCGATTTTGACCGATTTTGATAGGTTTTGACCAATTTTAATATTTGACTGATTCAATATCTATACCGTACCGGTTAATGATTTGATTCACTGGTTTTCTGGTCGAACCGGCATATACAATATGGTTTTTACATCATTGCTATTTCCTAATTTAGGAACCTCTCACTGAACCTACCTTATACTCACTCTACTCACTAACCCTCTAAAAGAACAATCAATTATAAACTTATCAAACATGTACTATAACCTCCAAATCTGAAATCACAATTACATAATTGGTAAAGAAAGTCTAAAAATGTTTTTAATTGATTATTTCCTTTATGCCCCATATGTAAATAATTACAAACGTGATTATTGTTTCATTTATATGCTTATCAAATATATTCCCTTTACAAATTTCAAATATATCATTCCTTTTTCAAGTTTAGGTTTTAGGTTATTAATAAATAAATATAAGCCCATTTCGAATATCAAATATATGATTCCTTTTTCAAATATATGATTCAAGTTTAGATTTTATAACCACAATTTCTACACTTACATACCCAAAAAAAACATTGGTATTACTTTTAACTCAAAACCTTTCCTTTTTCTTTAAAAGGCAAGCATTTGTGGTTTAGATTAGAGAGGAGAAGAGAATCATAGTTTATTCCGTTATGTTCCTTAAGTAACAATAATCTTCATTAATAACACATAAAATATAATATATAATGACATTTTTATCATTTTATTTATCATGAAAACACATTTTTGTTATTGGAAATATGAAAAAAAACAATCACTTGTCTCTCAATTAATTAATTATTTATTTCTTCTTCCTCCCCTCTATGCTAATCGTTAACTATTATATATGTTCATGGATCAGATTCTGAATTATTTATTTCTTCAAATATTAAAGATGATAAAACATTTTCAATTTAGTTATAAAATATAGTAAAATATTTATATTATGATATATTAATGTTTACTATGATGAATAATGTTAGCATTGAATCTTGGAAAATTATATAGGTTCTTTATTATGACCAGAAGAAAAATATAACTTCTGATATTAATTTTTTAATCAATTGTTGTCTTTGCTATAGAACAGATAAACAATATGATTTTTTTTAAAAGTGTAATATTTATACATTATTAAGGTACAAATTTATATAAAATCAGTACATTATTTACTATTTATTTGCATTTGTTAAGGTTTATTATAGTAAATTAATTTATTTTAAAATATTTAAAACAAAAAATAATTTGTTATTTAATCTATTTATGAAACTTGAATAAACCACGTTCATTCACATCATGCCAGCCATCCACGCCATTGGAAGACGTGTACTCCATACTTTAACTCGTAATTTATTTATGCTATAGAAATTTAAAGTCTCTATGTGATATTTTTTCCCTCTTATCAAGATTGCACTGAATGAAGAGGTTCAATTCATGAAGATGTGGAAGAAATGAAGAGTTATAGAACATTACCCACCTTTGTTTTTATACTACCAAATATATCTATTTATTTTATGAGTAAGAAATTAATTAATCTTTTTTGGGTTCATGATTGCTCCTCCAAATAAGTGTCGTTCACTTGAATCAGGCTCGTAACTTTTTGGTCATCATAGGAATCTTGTAAGGTCTTACACCACTAAACCAATTGGTTCATACATTACTCAGCTATAATATAACTATTATATTAATACATTCATTTGTTAAATTAATACAATATATATGTCCTGTCTGTCTAAATATTTATACAAAAAGAATATATCAATAATTTATTTGTATTACTTATATTTGAAAGTTAATAATAATTATATATGAATGATAACTATTATAGTAACAATATAAAAATTCTTACAATATCAATACATACATTTTTTTTCCTTATTCAAATAGGTAAAGATTAATAAATTATGTGAGAAAATGGGTGTTGAGCATAAGTACCTATCTTTGCTAATGTTACTTTGATAGAAGGAACCTGACACATAAATCTATTAATATTCTTCCTAATTGAATCATCCATTCTTGTACTATTAATTATGATTGGAGCCCAAATAGTGAGAGGTCTATAATAAATGGGTCTAAGCAAAATGAAGAGTCGTATAAATTACTTTGAGGCTAATTTTTATATTAAGGATTATTCTCATTCCCACCAATAAAAATAGTTACTTTATTAAAATTATTTTTAATAACTTATTTTTAATGAAAATTAATTATAGTTTTAATGAGATGACTATTTCTAATTAATGAAAATTAACTATTGTTTTAATTCCAAATTTCTTTCCATTCTTGACTAAAGAATAGCCTAAATGGAGAAGAAGTCAAAAGTGGTTTTGACGACCAAATTGTCATTCCTCATTCATAGTTATTTGAGTTTAAAATTAAACTTAGTATTATTTTTTGTTTAAGAATCAATGAAAATTAATATATAAATGATAAATAATTTGTGATAGTGTAAAAATACTTACAATAATAATATATACACGTTAAATCCTAGTTATTTTGGCATCATTTTGATTGCGACTAGAAGCATTAAATGTTGTTGTAAGAAGAACCTTCCATCAACCTTATGTCGCATGCTTGTCGTATAATTTAAGTCATGACATTTTAATTAATTGTCAAAAAATTGTTTCAAATTTTTGCGGGACACTAAACTAATCCAATACGTTATCCGAATCAACTAAAAAAGAAAAACTAATGGATTGATCGTTAAGTTAACTACTCCATTCCGTAAATTAGAATCTATCTCCATTTCTATGTCATATTTTCATTTTTAAAAAATAATTTGCATATTCATATTTTTATTTCTTCAAAACACGTTTGTTATTATCATTTTCATTTTTAAAATACATTCATTATTATCATTTTATTTTCAAAACTCTTCATTCTATACTTCAAAACTAGGACAATTACCATTGTAAATGATTCAAGTCTAAATTTTAACAACTAAAGTGCTTAAAACAATTATTCATAAGATATCTTCATATTTGATATTTGTATTTTCTTTTCCAACAGATTCTATGTCAACGATACATTGAACCCATTTAATTATTGGGCTTGATCAATAGTTAACACATGGAAGATCATATTGAGCATGATGCACATGTAGGTGCTCTCCAAAAAGGTTAAAGTTAAAATAAATTAGTAATATAGTAGTGTTGACCAACTAGGCGTTGGTCTAGTGGTGTAATGACCGGTTGGATTCCCAAGTTCGAGGGTTCGATTCCTAGGAGTTACACTTGTTGAGAATGACAGTCACGAACCCCGAAAGAGATTAGTTTCTTACCCAAAAGGTGAGGGGATAATCTTAGTAATACAAAAAACATATTATTGTTCTATTATTTAATTCACGATGCAATAACTTCAAGGGACAACAACTTTCATCCCAAAGTCATATATTACCACAATCATCATCCAACTATTTCAGCAATACTATTAAGAGAGACAACAAAATGTTGTTATGTTAAGAGAGTAAGAAAAAAATATTATTACGAAGATGTGTGGTGGGCTAAACGAGAGAGACAATCATTAATTGATTTTGACATTTTGTTGATTATTGCTGAGAATAATTGAAAAATATATTCTCGCCATTCCATATATTTTAATATTTAAGGTTATGCACATAATTTAAGAATTTATTAAATGATATAAAAATTAGATACAATTCGACTAAAATAACCATATTTAATGCACATTGAAAACTAAATAAAAAAGAAAGAGTAAATTACACTAACACCATCTGAGTTTTAGTGAAATTACATAAACAACCATTACTTTTTACACCTACATAAATCCCCTAATTTTTTATAGTTTCATTACACTAATCACCCATACACGAGAAATGAGTGTAATCTTTTAAACAAAAAATGTGATAAATGCAATTAAGTTAACCAAAACATAGTATATTATGGAGACAAATCCAAATAATATATCAGTCAATACCTATTTATTATTTTTGGTTCGTTACGATAAAATATAAGATCGATTTAAATAATATATCTTTAGAATTGTTGATATATTTTGTAGCAAAAAATAATGAAGATACATTGATTTGTATATTATTTGGATTTGTCTCAACAATATATCATGTTTTGTTTAACTTAATTGCATTTATCATATTTTTTGTTTAAAATATTGTATTTATTTCACATGCAAAGGTAATCAGTATAATAAAAGTATAAAAACTAGGGAGGTTTGTGTACGTATAGAAAAGCGAGAGGTTATTTATGCAATTTCACTAAAATTTAGGGGCTGTCAGTGTAATTTACTAAAAAAAATGAAGAAATACGGGGTGAAAAGAGGAGTAATGAAAATGTTATAGCTTAAAAGTAAAATCTAAATGTGTGTTGAGTTTTCAAAAAATAAAAAGATTTTTAATCACATGGAAAGTTAAAACAACAAAAGATATGTAAGGAATGAAGTAACAAATGTGTTATATATTTCAAAATATGACATTCATTCATTCTTGAAAATGCTGGAAATGATATTTTCTCATTTTCAGATTTTTTTTCAAAATAAAGCTCATGTTTTATGAAATATGAAATAAAAACAATAATTCAAACATACATTCACCTTACTTTTCTCATTTCATTGAAAATGTAAATAAAAATTGACCAACCTAAACAAGCCCTTATATAACTGTTTCCCTCTTCTTTCAAATATGTTCTTCATGTTTGTAAAGTTTGTCATATTCATTCTTTTTTTTCACCCTTAAGGAACCAATAATTTTTGGAGGTGCATAGCCACCCCTTCTCAACACATCTCAATTATAATATTCGATCTTTTAACCTTTGGCTTAATATGATACATGAAAATTTAGTAAGGCCTTAAAATAGTAGGCAAATGCTTTATCGGCCTTCTTCATTCTCTTTGGTGACCTTATAACTTTTTTCGTCAACTCGCCATTTTTCTAGCGACCTTTGGGGAGGAAAAATCTCATTTTCTTTCCTCTTCACCCACCTCACCAATGATTGTAGTCAAGTTTAATGAACTTCTCGAAGCCACTAGAAACCTCCAGATAGGCCCACCATTTTGTCATGAGTTTTTTGACAACCTTAGTTGCAATTGACACTACAACATGTTTGACCTTTGGCAACGGCTGAAAACCATGGCCAAAAGTCATAAAATCATTCTTTTTGCCAAATGCAACGGTTTTTTTAATTATTAGAGTCTAAGGTGTTGCCTTTTGTTTAGGCCATAGTTTTTTGACTTTTGGCAACACCTATTTAATTTGGTATCCTTGTTTTGATTCTACATGTGAACCTCTAATTTTTCAGGCCAAAGTGAAAGGTGACCAAAATTTAATTTTACAAAGGTAAATGATCTTTTCAAATTAATAATGGTTGTTAAGAACTATCTATTGATTTAAATAAATAAATCTCAATGTTTGTTAAGAATTATCTATTGATTTAAATAAATAAATGTAAATGTTTGTCAAGAGTTATTTGCACACTATCAAAGCTACGTCGTACCAGCCGTTTCAACCAAACAAATGGTGAAACAGTCCTCATATCGATACAATATGACAGTTATATCGGACATGTAATTAAACATATCAATATCAGTCAGAGTGTATCGTAGCATACCGACCAAACACCATTTATGAATGATTTTTTTAAAAATGACATATTAAGAATTCAAAACTTCAATTTAATAATTGTTTGTAACGTAATTAGTCGCTGAACAATTTCAATAATTGAATTATATAATGCAAATAATAATATTTATATTTATAACTGTATTATATTTTTTATAATACATATAACTTAAGCAATGTGCAATTTAATTAGTAAAGTAATGATTGAGCTCCTAGGTCAATACTCTGATTAGTATGATAACTAGTATAGTATTAGTAACATTGATTATTTGTTGATTTAAATGAATATATTCTATCAATTGTTATTGAGTATTATCTATTATTTAAGAATAACATTAGCAATTTGGGCAAAACTCATGGGGTCCCTCTGCCCATACTTATTTAGCAAGCAAAACATGAAAAATATGTCCATCCACCATAAAATGTTTGTCCAACATGCCATATTCGTCTGCGGGCGTTTCTAATGGGAACAATGGGCGGGCGGCGAGCATTGTTTGATAAAGTATTATTGAACATCAAATAGATAAATGTATATGTATTTTGTCAAATGTAAGAAAGTGTATTCTATTTGTTATATATGCATTTGTAAATCAAATGTAAGAAAATACTATCATTTTCTTATTATATATGTATTTTAATTTTGTATATTATATATATATATATATGCATATGTACTATTTTGTATTGTACTATGCATATTTTATATTATATATATGTATTTTTATTTTGTTTGTGTTATTCAATTTATATAATTGTTTATTATGTTTAAGATATTTGTATATTTGTATATAAACTATGTATTGTTTATTTTGTATGAACCATATATAATTCTATTATTTTATTTAGGGCGGCCCGCAAGTTCTCAATGTGTATATCTAGAGCATGATATTTCATGCACTAGTTAAAAACGGGCATGCGTGAGCATGGGTCGGGTAGACAAAGTGACCCTAATTATCAATATTATTTAAGAAAAAGAAAAATTCAACTGTAGTTAAGAGTTATTTGTTAATTTAAAAATAAACGGATCATATCAACTTTTAAACATCAACGGACGTTGGTTCAAGTGGTACATGCTTGATTCCCCTTAAGCAAGGTCTCGAGTTCAAGTCTTGTGGATGAAAAAATGTCTGATGGGAGAGTTAGCCCCATACACCTGTGAATGTTCCCAGCTCAGACAGGATTGCTTCCAGTGCGAGGATACCTGTGGAAAACAAAAAAAATCAACTTTTAAACGAGAGATAAAGAATCCTATTAGTTTTTTAAAGAAGGTTAACAATTTTTATTAGTACTCTTGGTAAAGGCAACATATTCTCTAGCATAAAACTGGTAGATGTTTATAAATTTCCAACAAAAACCTTACATTTTTAACTAAAAATAGGTTTTTATCTCTAGTTGAAAAAATACTATAAAAAACACAAGATAATCCCAAGAAAAAATCTCGAAATTTGTACCACTTATTATTTCCTTTTTCTTTGTTTCTTGTGATGTCAATTCAACTCTAGTCACAAGTAATAAATATTACAAACTTCTTTTATTTTCATTTTTCAATTATTTAATTTAATTATTTTAGCTTTAATAATTTAATTAAATAATTTCGATTTTTATCTATACTAATATATAAAGGGAAAACTTAAATTAACTGTCAGTAGAGTAATTTATATTCCTATTTTACCCTTTATAAGTCTAAAATATCATTTCTCTATAGATTATGAGGTATGTTAATTTAATTAATGCTTCTTTTTAAACTGCCACAACAATTTTGTTTTGAGAGAAATGTGGATAAGTGAAATATATTGAACATGCTCATGGCAATTTACACTAAAACATGGGTAACTGGTTTACATGCTCATGACAGTTTATTCTCATTTCAAACTTGCCATGATGGTTTCCATTTTGTATGGAGAAAATGGATGGGCAATGGCAGTTTTCATTTCTTAATAAAACGTGCAAATACAAGCTTTGTCACTATTGTTAAAAGTTGATTACCCTATAAAATATAGTATTTCATACAGTATTATATATCAAACAATTTTTTTCAAATAGTATTGTTTCACACAGTATTACAATAATGAATAAGGCAATAATAACAAAGTATAAAGTTCTTCATCTTCAACAATAAGCATAAAGAAACTATCATCCAAAGACATTCTGCTCATTTTTTCCTACATATTTTTGAATTTGTTACACTAACTTACATTCTCTGAACAAAATTTACAAGATTGCATAAAGTCAACAACAAAAGGAGAAAATATAAAACACATTCCATAAATCGCTACATAGTATCAAGGTAAGTCATACTTTTTCGTGTTAAATTATTAACGTTACAAAAGTTTATTAACACATTTTGTGAACAAAAATTACAGAAGTGCATAAATTCATCAACCAAAGGAGAAAGTATAAAACTCATTCCAGAGATCAGTCCATAGTATCAAGGTATGTCATACTTTTCATGTTAAATTGTTAAGCTTACAAAAGTTATTACACAAATTACATAAAATAAATATGGCCAAGTGAATCAACACATTCTCTGAACGACATTAACAAAAGTGCATAAATTCAACAACAATATGAGAAAGTATAAAACACATTCTACGAATCAGTGTATACTATCAAAGTAAGTCATATATTTTCATGTTAAATTATTAAGACCCAAATATTACTACACAAATTAAACAAAATAAATAAGACTAAGTGAATCAACACATCAACAAAAAATAAATAACAAATCATTAGTCAAAAGACAAATCTCACAGATTTATTTTAAAACGAAAATCTACTTAGAAAGGGAAGTAAAGAAAATGCTTAATTAAGAAACACATCAAGGCAATAATAACAATTAATGCATAAATAAACTTTACTAGAAAAAATAGGAAAATGCAATTAAGGTCAAATATTTGATCCATCAATTCAATATTTTGTACTGGAACAGAAAATTAAAACTTCTAATACTATAATTTAAAGCATTATGTAATTTTAATCTTATATTTATATTCAATTTCGTGTGAACTTCAATTCTCTAACATACATTAAATTGAATTTCTCATTGGGTTTTTGTTGCTCTCTATTATTAAAGTTTTTATATAATATATATCAACACTCTATATCAATGCATTTAATCAATAACAACATAGAAAAAACAAAAGATATTTTACTTTCATAAACGTATAGGGTTTGATGTAGGAAGCAAATTAGTGTATTATGAAAAAGAAAAAAACACAGTTCCATAAACCTAAACCTATTAGGTTTGGTGCAGTAACCAAATTGGTGCAATTACCAACTTAATGAATAAAAAAATAACTCATTTTTACTTTTTATGAGACACTAGATTTGTGCTTTCTCATCCTACAAATCCAATCAGAGGAAAAAAAACATAGTTACACCTTTCCAGACTCCATTTTTCTCATTCAAAACGTACTTCTACTTTCTCTGTTTTTTTCTCCACTTCTATCTTACACTTATATTTGCGTTTCTTCATCTCATTATTTTTCTTTTTCCCTTATTTTAGTGCATTTTTTATATATGATGATGTTTGACTATGTAACTGTTGAGGCCTAAGGGACAACAAATGTTAGTTAAAATTATATATTTCTTAATCACTCTTTACATTTGTTAATGACTCTTTATATTTTTTAATGACTCTTTCTATGTATGTTAGTATTGCCAAGCATATCAACACAACATAAACATTGTCAACTAAGTCAACACATCAACAAATTACATTGGATTGTTGCTGTGCAAATTCATCATCCTCGTAAGTCTAAGTCATACTTTATCATGTCAGATTATTAAAAGTTATGAGAGATTACAAAAAGTAGTTTTTGATATTGCTAACTACTAAGTCCTAATGGACAACACATGTTACTTAAATTTACATATTTGATAATGACTCTCTATTACAAAACAATATAAAATCAACACATCAACATATTATACAATAATATAAAATCTGGAACTGCATTAGAAATTCATAAAACACAAAATAACTATTCACATCTAAATTGTAAATAATTGATTATACATCAAAAAAAATAAACCTAAAAACATCAAAATAATTGTTCGCATTTGAACACAAAATAATTGTTCGCATCTAAATTCTAAATAACCGATAAAATTCCACTCATTCTTCAGCTACAAAAAAATTATATTTTTTTCCTAAAAGCAAATTGACCAGTCTACAAAAAATAAAATGAATCTTCAAACCAATCATAAAAGACATATACAAGTTTAAAGATTACCAACAAATCATACAATAAACAGTCAAAGTTACTGAAAAGTGAAAGCAACAAACGATTGAACGATCTAGAAATAGAAACTCACAGATTGATGTTGTGATCTTCAAAAGGATATGGATCCAGAAGCGATGGAAGAAAAAAACAAAAAAGAGAGTCATCGAAGTCAGATCATTGAGGGAAACAGTGAGAAAAGATAAAAGCTATAACAACAGCGTAACAATCATAGGATAAACAAAGATAAAGAAGAAATTGATAATGGAGAATATGGAGAACTTACAAATCATAATGTGAAGCTGGAATACCAAAAAATATGAGTTGGTCCCAATATATAGAAGAGGCGAGATCTGATTGAGTATTAGGTTTGAAGGGTCGGATTTGAATAAGAAGGTGAAGACAAAAATATTTCCACAAAAAAAATGAGTGAGTTATGTGCTCACAAGTTAGGGTTTTTACGTTTAAAACATGGGAAGCAAATATTTAGGTTCCAAAATTGCCCTCAATTTTTTTCATAATCCCTGATATCCCCACTTATATTTAATTTATATGATTCAGTTTTCCTACCATGCCTCACTAATAGTTTTTATATAGAGTTAACATTTGATCAACTTTATTCACTTTTATGCAAATCATACTTAATTAATATATGTTTAATTCATATGATTTAGTTTCCAATATATGCTTAGATTTAATTAACAATAATAGCTTAATATCTTCGTCATAATTATTTTTTTCATAAAATATTATTATGTGCTCAAAGAAAAGGAATAAATATGTTTTCCTTTTCATGTAATTTTTTGCTTAAATTATTATGTGGTCTATAGTTAAAAGTTTTTAGTAACTATAGTTAAATTTCAACTTTGTTAACTACATAAATAAATATTTTTTCACGTTGTTAACTTTGAAAATAAAAAAATATATGATTATGTAATCTATAGTTCAAAGTTTGAACTATAGTTATAGTCAAATTTTAATAAAATATTGGTTTTCTGTTATTGGTTCTCTTCACTATTTACATATATCCAAAAGTATAAAGACTCATACTATATATAATGAAAAATATGAGTCACTAAACTATTTCAACGTTCAATTTATAAAAAATTAACAATTACACCAATAGTTAAAAACACAACTGCAAAATACCTTTATTTAATACAAAATACTATATTTGGTAAATATAATATATTTATTTACACGTTACAAACAATAGGAAAGCGGGTTGACAGACACAGTAGTGCCTGTCAACACGCTAGTATAAATAGTGACAATACTTTCTTTTTATCAATTATATAATTAAATTATTAATTTTCATTTTTCATAAATAATAATTATATTTTTTACATAAATAAACAATTATTAATTTTTCTATATTTCTTTTTTATAAATAATAATAATAATAATTTTCCTTTTTTAATTAAATAATTCATAATTAAAATGGTTTTAATTATCTACTTAAAGAGTTTAGGGAAACAATTTAGGGTCAATGTTGTCTTTGTTCTCTTAACTTGTTTATAAAAATTACAATAAGGATTAAAAGATGCATCTTCACTTCTTCAAATACATCTCTCAACAGATCTAGTATTATATTCATGTCCTTATCACTTAATCCACACAAAACTTGAATGATATAATTTAATTATAAATTCTAATTTTATGTACTTACTCCCTTCATACAATTTATGATTTGCATCTTTAAGAAAATCATCAATGAAAGTATGTTCTAACCTTTGCCCCTCATTTATCATTTCCTCTAAACCTAATGGATGTGATACACATTCATGATAAGTTTGTTTCCCAAATGCATCATTATTAATAAATGTGTCCATTGGAATTTCATGATGGCAAGTATCTTCTAGTGTATCTAGTAAACTTATATACTTATTTTTTTACCATGAAGATTGCATATAACATAATTTACACAAAGAAAAAATCAAAACAATTAGTCATTAATCACGTCTCTAGTTTGCCATTTCAAGAACCCACATTTGAGACAACCACAACATATTGCAACACCAACAACTCCATTATGAAAAGCAAAATCTAAAAATTTACCTAAATCAATTGAGTAAGCATTTGTATTATGTGGCTTACAATATGAGATTTATCCATTATCAACTACCTAAAAATGTTAACAATGCAAACTCAATGTAAACAAAAGACAACCATAATTTCATAATATAATAAATATGAACAGCACAACAAACTCAATGTAAATAGAACAAATGAAAATAGAACTGGAAGTGTATTTTGCCATGTGAGTAGTGTTTTCTCGTATTAACAATAAGTAGTGTTTTCTCGTATTAACTGGAATGGCTATCAGTAGTGTTTTCTCGTACTTCGTACTATTTGCGAGGGGTATTATGAGTACCAACGAGTTATTAAGTTTAAATATATATTTTATAACAATATATAAAATAAGTATTACATGAATAATATAATTTATGTACATGTTAAATTTGTCATTACATTTCAATTATTAAATTTCATTATAAAATAATAAAAAAATAGATAATAGATAATTATAAAATAATAAAAGTGTAGTATATAAATTATTTAATTAAAAAATAAATTTATAAATATGTAGGTACCTGTTGGACGAGTATCATGATATTCATTAGTTATTTTTGTAGTTAAGGTATTTTAACATATACTCAATGGACAAATATTTTTATCAATCCCTAATTTTAGGGAGTTGAGGGAGTGGATGGAGTTTTAGTGGGTTTTAGGATTTTCATGTGCATCAGTTTGATCTCTTAAAAATTGAAAACTCTAAAATGATATCAAAAAATATTAAATGTAAGTTAAATTAGTTATTTTTACCGTATTTTATAACATATGATAGACACTAATTTAACCATAAAATGACTAATTTAACAAAAAAAAAATTATTTTGAGTTTTTCAATTTTTGAGTTATTAAACTAGTATACGTTAAAATGCGAGGGACCAAATAACTATTTACTCTAACAAAACAATAATATAATAAAAAGTTTAATATTTATGCATTGATAATGTAAAGATTTATACATGGCTAATGTATCATTTATTACTCATTGTATTAGTTTTATTAAGGAGATAATGAGTAAAAATGAATGTTGAAAGATGTAATGACAGTGTAAAAAACTCTTACACGGTCGACGCGCACGCCATTTTCTCTATAATAATTTTTTTTAATTAAATTTATTTTCTTCGTGATGATCTTTACGGTTTGACACATTGCATTCGCAAAAGTGTGAGACAAGTAAAAAAAAGAAACAAGCTAAAAGAATATATATATATATATATATATATATATATATATATATATGAGGTTTTCTAACATAAATACACGTTATCTTATAAAGGAACATGTTAACAATATGCATTTAAAAAGTGGTTAAATCATCTTTAATTGATTAACTTAAGTTAAGTTACATATCAAGGCTATTTTAGTAAATAACTTAATTTCTTATCCAAATCACCCAAGCCCAACTCATTCTGTTTCTCTGATAGCTTAATGAAGATCTGTTATCCCTTTTAATATATCCAATAATGTATCAGATTAATAAAAATGTATCATTTAATTGAGAAATAAAAGTTATAAAAACATAAAGTAATATTTTATATTATTTAGTGTAATTCTATTGGATGACTACATGGGAACAAGATCCCTATTCCGATCCCCATAGCTATCTTGAAAACAAACCTCTCAACATTCAGAGTGCCAATTTCCTCCATGTTGGTCGTCCCCAGTATGTGATAGTGTGTTTTAAGGATGTCCTTTCATTCTAAGTAGACACTGTATTTTCAATCTAAGTAGAACAATTATGAACAATTATGAATAATGATAATGAATAAAGAGTAAAAGACATGGTATCCATACACTTTGATCAAACTACCAAGCACAAATTATCTAAATATACATTCTTTTCCTGAACATATTCCACTATAGGCGCATAATATTGATACAACCTTAAGTTACTTGACTACAATTTATTCAGACTACAATTTGGTTCTTTAATTTTGTGTCCCATACTTGAACCATTCTTTTATATTCTGTAAGTTACTTGACAAAAACATCTTGAATTCATATTTAGAAGGTCTATTTCTTTATATTAAATACAACGTGTTTTAAGGAGTACATATTGTGTAATGTTGAAAGGTTTGTTTTTTGGACAACTGATTTTAAGTTATTTACTAAAATAACTTTGAGAAGAAACTTAACTTGAGTTGATCAATTGAGGATAATTTTGACCATTTTTGCACACGTTACTAACATTTCTTTAGAAAATGGGGTGGACTCATGATGTTAGTAAACTCCTTTATATATTATTGAGCTTAATTAGTTTGTATGAGGTTAAATATGTTTTAGTCCTTAAAGTATTCATATACAACATGATACAACACCTGGAAACATAAATCTTACAACAACCACCTCACACAATACACAACACTTGTGCCAACCGAATCTTCAACTCTGATACGATTGTTAAAAAAAATCATACACTTAAAAGCACACCATAGAAAAACAATGGAAGGTATAATATAACTTACCCATGTAGTGCATCATCTTACTTACCTCACTTAAGAGATACAAGGAACCAAGACACTCTTGTCTCATAGGTAACATTCTTACATCTCCTCTATTTGAGTCTATGACCCATGGCTTTGGGTGTTCATCCACGGATGGGGATCTGCTGTCCCCAACCACGTCACTGACCAATCACAATGAAACAAGCAAAACTAAAAACTAATGAAGTTATGAATATTTAATTTTTTTAACTGACGTAGCATAATATAATTGGTCTAGACAGGGTTTGGGACAACATATCCTTGTCCATTCATCCACTTCACTGAATGTAATCCTCTCCAATACTAGACCAAAATGATTACATGTGTTATCAATTTTTTTTTAAGGGTGCACACTTTTTATTGTGTTTTGATTAAATAAATTAAAAAATGAATAAAAAAATAGTTCTCTCACATTAGAGTATCCAGTACCGGAGATAAGTTCATTTTTCATTTCTAGGAATGCCAATGGGGTGGATCGGGGTCGGATTTACCCTTACCCAACCCCGAACCTGAAATGTAAAATCCAAATCTGAATCCAAACTCAACGGGGTTGAAAATAAGAATATCATCCCCAAACCCATCAGGTTTCAGGTAAACCCGACAATTGTGCAATGGAAGCAGTGATTGAACACAACCCAATTGAGCAATGGACTTGAAACACACAAAAATAACAACATTTACAACAATCTGATAAGATGGACAACAATTAAATTCAATTGGGTGAAAGAAAAAAGATGACTTTATATGTGGAAAGATGAAAATGAATGGATAACAGGAAATGGAGTTACCTTGGAAGTGTGGGTGAAGAAGGAGTGTTGTTGAGGAGAAACGGTGAGGACTTGGAATTAGAGGTGGGTTTAGTGAAGGTGGATTTAATGAGAGAGAAAGTTGGTCGTGAAACATATCTGTAACGAGAAGTTATTGAAGAAATTAGCACCTCACCAAAAATTGGGATCGGGTTTTACCTTAATCCGAACCCAGTCACAACGGATTTTCCCCATTAAATTCGGGTTGAGTTCGGACGGGTACCCACAGATTCGGTTTTTTTTGTCATCCCTACTCATTTCCCAAAGCTCCTCAATCATAGTGGAATGTGCGTTCTTCCAAACATTAATAAATGACAATTAATTGCTTCTAACATTTTCAATACCATTTAAATATGCATCTTCTTTTTTTGTTACATGAAATCCACATCTTCTTATAAGGATGAATATGTCTTCTTAAGGTTAAAAAGAATAATTCCTACGGACCAATAATTCTTTATAAACAGGAAAACCAAATCTTTATTGGAAAAATTATGTTTCAGTTATAAGTAATAATTTGCATATTCCTTTGAGATAATTCCAGGGGTACAAGGGTTCCATTTTCTCTACCTCCAAATCAAGGGGTAATAATGATATTGAAATTCCAAATAGGGGTGGAGAAAATAGGAAGAGACCACCCAAGTCTGTGATTTCTTTTACCAATGCTAGAGTTTAAAATAAATTAGGAAATCATTAAAGAGGATTCCATGGAAGGTTACATGGAGAGTAGCCTATTGTATATAAAAAAATGAAATCCTTATAGGGTATGTAATCTATGACACCAACTCAACCAAGATAGGATATCACTACTATAGAATTTGTATATAACAATGCACATTCAATAGTGGCTTGTTCCTGGAATGTTGTTAAATAATAGATGGATAAAAATTAAAATAGTCATGCTCGGGGTTGTCGCGTCAATATTTTTGGTTATGCGACTTCTTAGAGTCGTCACTATATTTTATAGTAAAAAATGTAGCAAAATATTTTAGCTCTATCATATTGGGCTTTGGATTTTGATATCCAGGTTCGGGAGTCGATTACGGATCGAGAAAAGTATTAACACCTCATCCACCCGTAATTAAACGGTACCCTTGTCAATTGTCTAATTTAAATGCCCTTAGTTAATTTAAAACTAAATGGCCTAAAACAAAATATTTATTTTTTATACACAATAATAATAATAATAATAATAATAATAATATAAGTGTAAGCATTTTAACGTGAGCAAATAACATCATATCCTTGCAAGTCCTCAGCTTTGGTCTTGATATTGAACCACTTTTGGACCAAAGTTTTTTGTCTGTGAAAGCATCTTAAGATTTTACGTTCTTTATTTGCTTGTTAAACAATAGTATATGTTTTTGGTAGTAATGAGATTTATGTAGAAATAGACATATATATATATATATATATATATATATATATATATATATATATATATATATATATATATATATATATATATATATATATATATATATATATATATATATATGAGGTTTTCTAACATAAATACACGTTATCTTATAAAGGAACATGTTAACAATATGCATTTAAAAAGTGGTTAAATCATCTTTAATTGATTAACTTAAGTTAAGTTACATATCAAGGCTATTTTAGTAAATAACTTAATTTCTTATCCAAATCACCCAAGCCCAACTCATTCTGTTTCTCTGATAGCTTAATGAAGATCTGTTATCCCTTTTAATATATCCAATAATGTATCAGATTAATAAAAATGTATCATTTAATTGAGAAATAAAAGTTATAAAAACATAAAGTAATATTTTATATTATTTAGTGTAATTCTATTGGATGACTACATGGGAACAAGATCCCTATTCCGATCCCCATAGCTATCTTGAAAACAAACCTCTCAACATTCAGAGTGCCAATTTCCTCCATGTTGGTCGTCCCCAGTATGTGATAGTGTGTTTTAAGGATGTCCTTTCATTCTAAGTAGACACTGTATTTTCAATCTAAGTAGAACAATTATGAACAATTATGAATAATGATAATGAATAAAGAGTAAAAGACATGGTATCCATACACTTTGATCAAACTACCAAGCACAAATTATCTAAATATACATTCTTTTCCTGAACATATTCCACTATAGGCGCATAATATTGATACAACCTTAAGTTACTTGACTACAATTTATTCAGACTACAATTTGGTTCTTTAATTTTGTGTCCCATACTTGAACCATTCTTTTATATTCTGTAAGTTACTTGACAAAAACATCTTGAATTCATATTTAGAAGGTCTATTTCTTTATATTAAATACAACGTGTTTTAAGGAGTACATATTGTGTAATGTTGAAAGGTTTGTTTTTTGGACAACTGATTTTAAGTTATTTACTAAAATAACTTTGAGAAGAAACTTAACTTGAGTTGATCAATTGAGGATAATTTTGACCATTTTTGCACACGTTACTAACATTTCTTTAGAAAATGGGGTGGACTCATGATGTTAGTAAACTCCTTTATATATTATTGAGCTTAATTAGTTTGTATGAGGTTAAATATGTTTTAGTCCTTAAAGTATTCATATACAACATGATACAACACCTGGAAACATAAATCTTACAACAACCACCTCACACAATACACAACACTTGTGCCAACCGAATCTTCAACTCTGATACGATTGTTAAAAAAAATCATACACTTAAAAGCACACCATAGAAAAACAATGGAAGGTATAATATAACTTACCCATGTAGTGCATCATCTTACTTACCTCACTTAAGAGATACAAGGAACCAAGACACTCTTGTCTCATAGGTAACATTCTTACATCTCCTCTATTTGAGTCTATGACCCATGGCTTTGGGTGTTCATCCACGGATGGGGATCTGCTGTCCCCAACCACGTCACTGACCAATCACAATGAAACAAGCAAAACTAAAAACTAATGAAGTTATGAATATTTAATTTTTTTAACTGACGTAGCATAATATAATTGGTCTAGACAGGGTTTGGGACAACATATCCTTGTCCATTCATCCACTTCACTGAATGTAATCCTCTCCAATACTAGACCAAAATGATTACATGTGTTATCAATTTTTTTTTAAGGGTGCACACTTTTTATTGTGTTTTGATTAAATAAATTAAAAAATGAATAAAAAAATAGTTCTCTCACATTAGAGTATCCAGTACCGGAGATAAGTTCATTTTTCATTTCTAGGAATGCCAATGGGGTGGATCGGGGTCGGATTTACCCTTACCCAACCCCGAACCTGAAATGTAAAATCCAAATCTGAATCCAAACTCAACGGGGTTGAAAATAAGAATATCATCCCCAAACCCATCAGGTTTCAGGTAAACCCGACAATTGTGCAATGGAAGCAGTGATTGAACACAACCCAATTGAGCAATGGACTTGAAACACACAAAAATAACAACATTTACAACAATCTGATAAGATGGACAACAATTAAATTCAATTGGGTGAAAGAAAAAAGATGACTTTATATGTGGAAAGATGAAAATGAATGGATAACAGGAAATGGAGTTACCTTGGAAGTGTGGGTGAAGAAGGAGTGTTGTTGAGGAGAAACGGTGAGGACTTGGAATTAGAGGTGGGTTTAGTGAAGGTGGATTTAATGAGAGAGAAAGTTGGTCGTGAAACATATCTGTAACGAGAAGTTATTGAAGAAATTAGCACCTCACCAAAAATTGGGATCGGGTTTTACCTTAATCCGAACCCAGTCACAACGGATTTTCCCCATTAAATTCGGGTTGAGTTCGGACGGGTACCCACAGATTCGGTTTTTTTTGTCATCCCTACTCATTTCCCAAAGCTCCTCAATCATAGTGGAATGTGCGTTCTTCCAAACATTAATAAATGACAATTAATTGCTTCTAACATTTTCAATACCATTTAAATATGCATCTTCTTTTTTTGTTACATGAAATCCACATCTTCTTATAAGGATGAATATGTCTTCTTAAGGTTAAAAAGAATAATTCCTACGGACCAATAATTCTTTATAAACAGGAAAACCAAATCTTTATTGGAAAAATTATGTTTCAGTTATAAGTAATAATTTGCATATTCCTTTGAGATAATTCCAGGGGTACAAGGGTTCCATTTTCTCTACCTCCAAATCAAGGGGTAATAATGATATTGAAATTCCAAATAGGGGTGGAGAAAATAGGAAGAGACCACCCAAGTCTGTGATTTCTTTTACCAATGCTAGAGTTTAAAATAAATTAGGAAATCATTAAAGAGGATTCCATGGAAGGTTACATGGAGAGTAGCCTATTGTATATAAAAAAATGAAATCCTTATAGGGTATGTAATCTATGACACCAACTCAACCAAGATAGGATATCACTACTATAGAATTTGTATATAACAATGCACATTCAATAGTGGCTTGTTCCTGGAATGTTGTTAAATAATAGATGGATAAAAATTAAAATAGTCATGCTCGGGGTTGTCGCGTCAATATTTTTGGTTATGCGACTTCTTAGAGTCGTCACTATATTTTATAGTAAAAAATGTAGCAAAATATTTTAGCTCTATCATATTGGGCTTTGGATTTTGATATCCAGGTTCGGGAGTCGATTACGGATCGAGAAAAGTATTAACACCTCATCCACCCGTAATTAAACGGTACCCTTGTCAATTGTCTAATTTAAATGCCCTTAGTTAATTTAAAACTAAATGGCCTAAAACAAAATATTTATTTTTTATACACAATAATAATAATAATAATAATAATAATAATAATAATAATAATAATAATAATAATAATAATAATAATAATAATAATAATAATAATAATAATAATAATAATAATAATAATAATAATAATAATAATAATAATAATAATAATAATAATATAAGTGTAAGCATTTTAACGTGAGCAAATAACATCATATCCTTGCAAGTCCTCAGCTTTGGTCTTGATATTGAACCACTTTTGGACCAAAGTTTTTTGTCTGTGAAAGCATCTTAAGATTTTACGTTCTTTATTTGCTTGTTAAACAATAGTATATGTTTTTGGTAGTAATGAGATTTATGTAGAAATAGACATAACATCTTTGAAGGAAAACCCATGAAACACTTTTGAATGCCCTCTATATCCCTATTACATTAGATGACCAATCTCTCATGTGAACTACCTCTCCCTAAAAACTAGGAAAGCTACCTCCATTACTGAAACTGACTCTCCACTACCAAGAACCAATTTATGGTTCCATTTGCCATCTTTTTTATTATTTGACTTTTTCACAATTAAAATAAGCCGGGGTATATTTTTTTTCTATTTTTTGAAATATTTATATTTATTTATTTCTGGAGAAGCTATTTTGATAGTAAAAAAAAAGGTTATTGGGTTTTTATGGGTCGGATAAATATAGATATTCACATTAGTAAAGCATATATTATGATATCGGATGAAGATCAGTTCTCACACCCAATAACATAGGCTACATCATTGAAGAGAAAATTGAGCGGGATGGTATTATGGATACCAACTTAGGAGAACTAATTTTCATTGTAGATAAAGAGGTAAGTGCACATAGGAATGAGATGAAAGTAATCGAAAGAGATGACAAAATTGGTTGTCCTGCTTGTTTTGTGTGTGGGTGTAGATGCTGTAAAAAAATTTAAGCGAATCTGAGCATGGTTACATTGTCAACAAAATTTCATGTCATGCCCATTTTTGTTAAATAATTAAAAAAATATCATAAAAAATTAAATAAAACAGTTGAAGATGAAAATTAACAAAAACTGATATTTCATATGAAGTGGAACATGTAATATTATATTATAATTTTTTGAGGTATTAAAAACCACATTAAATTATAATTTATTTTGAAGTTTTCTTATTTTGTCTTAAATTGATGTTTGTGGGTCGACTGCATTGCCAAATAGAAAATGCCTACAGGCTTGGCAGTAGGGACAACAATATGGGCTCGCCTGACCCGGCTTGTCTTTGGCCCATCAAAATATGGGCTGACCAGACCCGTATTGCTAAAAGGGTTCAAAATGTTAGCCCAACCCATATTTGACAGGGCTAACAGGCCAGGTGATCGGTTTTTTTCTTCAAAAATACACATTAAACTTTTTTGACAAAAATAAATAATCATTACGCATCATAAATGTCTTTCAAATAAAAAACAAAAGCTCACAATATCACAATAACATATCGTCTTAGACTTGTAAGTTTTAAACAACATAGTGTTAAACTTTTAAACTCTTAGTAAAGCTTCTAACAATTTAAAATAAGATATCGTCTTAGAGTATAGAATTATGGAATTCTATGCTGATTCAATGTTTCCCATTTGTAATTGAGACATTACAGAATCCAAAGGAGCTGAAATACATCCAAATTGTTGAAACATGGGGCAAAATAGCTAGCAAGAAGCCATTTGTCAATAAAAACAACAAATGTGATACAAATAACTGATCCAGTAGCTAAAACAAGCATGCCTCATTAATAATAAAGAATTAAGTGAGATAGCAAAAGGAAAACCCTAAAGAAAAACCTCCATAGTTAACACTTGTATATTATGAAAACAAAAACCTTTAACAATGATCATAACATGTTACTCATAAACAATGAATGGTAAAACCCAAGAAAGATTTGACCAGTCCTAAACTTTTGTTTCTCCACAAAAAGATTCAGTCCACTACTTTAATATTAACAAAAAAAAATCATCATGGGGATGCAACAACATAATCATTCGCAAATAAAAAATATAGGTTAATGTTAGCCAGCAGCAATGTCTTTGTTTTGACTCATTTTTGTTGATGCGGAAGACATATGGAGAAAATATAATAGAGAAAATGACACCGAGAAATTAACGTGGTTCAGCAATTTGCCTACGTCCACGGTTGAAGAGCAACAATGATATTATCACTATGATAAAAGAGAATTACAAGTTCACTCAAGTGTTTCACTCACTTCCCAAAAACCCAAGTACACCCAATATCACTCTCACTCACTTATATCTTAAACACTAAAATATTCCTCACAATATTAGAACAAGAGAAGAAGAGAGAATATGCACTAAGGCTAGAATATTGGTGTGTCTTACAATGGCTTGGAGCATTCCTATTTATAGCCAAAGCCTTGAGGATCCTATGGCCAAAAACAAAGATGCTTCACCACAACCTCTTCTTCTCATTGGCTACAAAAGAGGTTACACTATAGCCACTCATTTTACTTGGCCACAAGAATGTTTCATCATAGCCACTTCTTTTGCCACATCATTCTCTTTTTCTTTTAAGCCAATATTTAATAAATCTCCACCTTGACTAAAAGACTATCATAACTATTTTCATGTTGCTCTTCTTCATGCCCACTAGAGATTCTGGACATCAATCAAGTCCAGACAATGCCTGAACTTCGTTGTTGGAACTGGTTTCGTCATCATGTCAGCAGGATTATTTGCACTGGGTATTTTCTCCACTTTAACAATTCCTTTCTCAATGATATCTCTGATAAAGTGCATCCGAACATCAATATGTTTTGTTCTTTCATGATACATTGGATTTTTTGTGAGATGTATAGCACTTTGACTATCACAGTAGATGGTTGTTTCTTCTAGTTGTATACCCAACTCTTCAATTAGACCTTTCTCCCAAATGGCTTCCTTTACAGCTTCTGTTACTGCGATGTACTCCGCTTCAGTTGTAGATAAAGCAACAATTGATTGTAGTGTTGCTTTCCAACTAACAGTACAACCACACAGTGTAAAAACATATCCAGTGAGTGATCTTCGCTTATCCAAATCTCCGGCATAATCTGAGTCAACATATCCGATGACCTTACTTCCAACACCTTTGACTTTTCCATACAATAAGCCAATATCCATGGTACCCTTTAGGTAGCGCATAATCCACTTCACAGCCTTCCAGTGAACTTTACCAGGACTTGCCATATACCTACTTACCACACTTACTGCTTGTGCAATATCTGGTCTAGTGCATATCATGGCATACATAAGACTGCCAACTGCACTAGCATAAGGTACACTTGACATCTCCTCATTTTCGCTCTCAGTTTGTGGACACAAGGCCATTGAAAGTTTGAAATGAGACGCCAATGGAGTAGTGACTGGTTTAGCATTTTGCATGCCAAATCGTTCCAACACTTTCTCAATATACTTCTTTTGTGATAGAAAGAGCGTCCCTTCTTTTCTATCTCTCTGAATCTCCATTCCTAGAATTTTCCTTCCAGCTCCTAAGTCCTTCATTTCAAACTCTGAGCTCAATTGAGCTTTTAAGCTTTTTATTTCTGACATGTTCTTACATGCGATCAACATGTCATCAACATAAAGAAGGAGATAGATAAATGACTTATTTGCCAGCTTCTTGTAGTAGACACAACTATCATGCTCACTTCTACAATAGCCATTTTCGAGCATGAAGGTGTCAAACCGTCGATACCACTGTCTAGAAGATTGTTTTAAGCCATATAAGGATTTCTTCAGTAAGCAAACATGATCTTCCTTCCCTTGAACTTCAAATCCTTCAGGTTGTTTCATATAGATTTGTTCCTCCAACTCACCATGCAAGAATGCTGTTTTGACATCTAGTTGCTCAAGTTCCATATCAAATTGAGCTACAATGGCAAGTAGGATGCGAATAGAGCTATGTTTTACCACAGGGGAGAAAACTTCATTGAAATCAATTCCTTCTCTTTGTGTAAAACCTTTGGCCACTAATCGCGCTTTGAATCTTGCATCTTCAACTCCAGGAATTCCTTCCTTCTTCTTGAAGACCCATTTGCATCCAACAACCTTTTGAGACTTTGGTCGTTTCTCAAGAACCCAAGTATGATTCTTATGAAGAGACTCAATTTCCTCTCTCATGGCAGAAATCCATTTGGAAGCTTCTTTATTGTTGATAGCTTCTTCATATGATTGTGGCTCACAATTGCTGATATCATCAGCAACATTTAGAGCATAAGACACCAGATCAGCATAACCATATTTCTCAGGAGGTTTTATATGTCTCCTTTGCCTATCCCTAGCCAACTGATAATGTTGCAATTGGGATACATCACTACTAGTAGATGCATCATGAACTTCTTCTTCTTGATCAAATGTATTTTCCTTCGTTGGCTCCACCTCAAACTCCACCTCAAACTCCACCTTCTCCGAGATACTAGGGTCTTTGTTTTCACTTGAAGACTCTTTATGAGGCTTTAGCATTTCAGCTTCATTAAAAGTAACATCCCTACTGATAATACATTTTCTTTTCTCTGGCCACCACAACTTATATCCTTTTACACCATCAGGATATCCAAGAAAAATGCATTTCAATGCTCTTGCATCAAGTTTTCCTTCTTTGTTATGAGCATATGCAGGGCAACCAAATATCCTCAAATTATCATAATTTGCAGGAACACCCGACCACATCTCTTCTGGAGTTTTAAAGTCAATAGCCGTTGATGGACATCTGTTGATCAAGTAACAAGCTGTATTGACAGCTTCCGCCCAGAATTGTTTTGGCAATCCAGCATTTGACAACATACACCTTGTCCTTTCAAGTAAGGTTCTGTTCATCCGTTCTGCAAGTCCATTTTGTTGAGGAGTGTGCCTCACAGTATAATGTCTGACAATACCATGATCCTTGCAAAAGTTTCCGAATTCTCTGCTACAAAACTCTAGGCCATTGTCAGTTCTCAGTCGCTTGATCTTCCTCCCAGTTTGCTTTTCGATCAAGGTTTTCCACTGCTTGAACTTCACAAATGCTTCACTTTTGTGTTTCAAAATGAAGATCCAAACCTTCCTTGAATAATCATCAATGAAAGTTAGCATATATCTCCTACCACCATGAGAAGGTACTTGGGAAGGACCCCACAAGTCAGAATGTACATAATCCAACGTGCCTTTTGTTCGATGAACTGCATTGTTGAATTTTATTCGACATTGCTTCCCAAAAATGCAATGTTCACAGAAGTCTACCTTCCCGACTTGTTGACCACATAGCAATCCTTGCTTGGCCAACTCGGCTAGGCCTCTTTCACTAACATGACCCATTCTTAGATGCCACAATTTGGTGACATCATAATCACTTGTTGATGAGACAGCAGCAACACCCGTGATTGTGTTTCCTTGTAGCATGTAGAGACTATTCTCTTTCTTTCCTTTCATTACAACCATAGCGCCTTTAGATATTCTTATAGCTCCACCTTCACCTTTGTAGCTATAACCTTTTGAATCTAGTGTTCCCAAGGAAATCAGATTTTTCTTCAATTCTGGAACATGCCTTACATCTGTCAACGTCCTTACGATTCCATCGAACATCTTGATTCTAATTGAGCCGATGCCAATGACCTTGCAGGGAGCATTATTTCCCAAAAGGACCTTGCCCCCATCTAAGGGTTGGTAAGTTGAAAACCAATCCTTAATGGGACACATGTGATATGAGCATCCAGAATCAAGTACCCATTCATCTTTTGAATCGTGCTCTGAGACTATTAGTGCATCTGCACTATCATAGTCATTTGCTACAGCTGCATCTCCATATTCACAAATCTTTTCCTTGCCTTTGCGCTCTGGACAATTCTTTCTTATATGACCTTCCTTATGACAATGAAAACATTTATACTTTCTAGGTTTCGCTTTAGACTTGGACCTAGATTTCCCTCTTTCACCAAATTGATTTCGCCTCTCTGTTCTTCCTCTGGCAAAAAGACTATCACCTGAGCCTTCAGATCTCGAATATGATACTCTTTTCTTCAGTTCTTTTGAGTGCAACGCCGCCTTTACTTCGTCTAAGGTCAGATCTTCTCGACCATACATCATGGTGTCGATGAAGTGCTCATAAGAACTTGGAAGGGAACATAGTAGAAGAATTGCTTGGTCTTCATCTTCAATTTTAACATCAATATTCTTTAGATCAAGAATAATTTTGTTAAATTCATCCAGATGATCTTTTATGGGTTTTCCTTCCTGCATTTGAAGGGTATATATTCTTTTCTTCAAATACAGCCTGTTGGTGAGTGACTTCGTCATATACAGGCTTTCCAGCTTCAACCATAATGAAGCAGCTGTAGTTTCATCTGACACTTCTCGTAGAACTTCATCTCCCAAGCACAACAAAATTGCACTATGTGCTTTTTCCAGGTTTTCATCCTTCTCGTCCTCGGTCAGACTCTGTGGTAACTTGTTTCTACCTTCCAAGGCTTTTCCCAAGCCTTGATGAACTAGTAGAGCCTTCATCTTCAATCGCCATAGGTTGAAATCATTTTCTCCATTAAATTTCTCCAAATCAAATTTAGCACTCGCCATGATAACCGTATACCAGAACAGTATCGTAGTCCGTGAACATACACCAGGAAAGCTCCCAGGAAAGAGAGGTGGGTCTTAACAGACACGCTTAAATACCAGGTCTTTCCTAAGACAGAACTTTCCTAGACATGCACTTTCACACTATTATACCTTTCTAGTAACAAGAACAATTCTTTTCTGGTGTGTAAGATCAGACAATGCTGCAAACACAGAGCATACTAAGAATTTTCTTTTAGATCGTACGGCTTAGCATGCAAGAGCTCTACGAGCTCTGATACCAGTTTGTTGATGCGGAAGACATATGGAGAAAATATAATAGAGAAAATGACACCGAGAAATTAACGTGGTTCAGCAATTTGCCTACGTCCACGGTTGAAGAGCAACAATGATATTATCACTATGATAAAAGAGAATTACAAGTTCACTCAAGTGTTTCACTCACTTCCCAAAACCCAAGTACACCCAATATCACTCTCACTCACTTATATCTTAAACACTAAAATATTCCTCACAATATTAGAACAAGAGAAGAAGAGAGAATATGCACTAAGGCTAGAATATTGGTGTGTCTTACAATGGCTTGGAGCATTCCTATTTATAGCCAAAGCCTTGAGGATCCTATGGCCAAAAACAAAGATGCTTCACCACAACCTCTTCTTCTCATTGGCTACAAAAGAGGTTACACTATAGCCACTCATTTTACTTGGCCACAAGAATGTTTCATCATAGCCACTTCTTTTGCCACATCATTCTCTTTTTCTTTTAAGCCAATATTTAATAAATCTCCACCTTGGCTAAAAGACTATCATAACTATTTTCATGTTGCTCTTCTTCATGCCCACTAGAGATTCTGGACATCAATCAAGTCCAGACAATGCCTGAACTTCGTTGTTGGAACTGGTTTCGTCATCATGTCAGCAGGATTATTTGCACTGGGTATTTTCTCCACTTTAACAATTCCTTTCTCAATGATATCTCTGATAAAGTGCATCCGAACATCAATATGTTTTGTTCTTTCATGATACATTGGATTTTTTGTGAGATGTATAGCACTTTGACTATCACAGTAGATGGTTGTTTCTTCTAGTTGTATACCCAACTCTTCAATTAGACCTTTCTCCCAAATGGCTTCCTTTACAGCTTCTGTTACTGCGATGTACTCCGCTTCAGTTGTAGATAAAGCAACAATTGATTGTAGTGTTGCTTTCCAACTAACAGTACAACCACACAGTGTAAAAACATATCCAGTGAGTGATCTTCGCTTATCCAAATCTCCGGCATAATCTGAGTCAACATATCCGATGACCTTACTTCCAACACCTTTGACTTTTCCATACAATAAGCCAATATCCATGGTACCCTTTAGGTAGCGCATAATCCACTTCACAGCCTTCCAGTGAACTTTACCAGGACTTGCCATATACCTACTTACCACACTTACTGCTTGTGCAATATCTGGTCTAGTGCATATCATGGCATACATAAGACTGCCAACTGCACTAGCATAAGGTACACTTGACATCTCCTCATTTTCGCTCTCAGTTTGTGGACACAAGGCCATTGAAAGTTTGAAATGAGACGCCAATGGAGTAGTGACTGGTTTAGCATTTTGCATGCCAAATCGTTCCAACACTTTCTCAATATACTTCTTTTGTGATAGAAAGAGCGTCCCTTCTTTTCTATCTCTCTGAATCTCCATTCCTAGAATTTTCCTTCCAGCTCCTAAGTCCTTCATTTCAAACTCTGAGCTCAATTGAGCTTTTAAGCTTTTTATTTCTGACATGTTCTTACATGCGATCAACATGTCATCAACATAAAGAAGGAGATAGATAAATGACTTATTTGCCAGCTTCTTGTAGTAGACACAACTATCATGCTCACTTCTACAATAGCCATTTTCGAGCATGAAGGTGTCAAACCGTCGATACCACTGTCTAGAAGATTGTTTTAAGCCATATAAGGATTTCTTCAGTAAGCAAACATGATCTTCCTTCCCTTGAACTTCAAATCCTTCAGGTTGTTTCATATAGATTTGTTCCTCCAACTCACCATGCAAGAATGCTGTTTTGACATCTAGTTGCTCAAGTTCCATATCAAATTGAGCTACAATGGCAAGTAGGATGCGAATAGAGCTATGTTTTACCACAGGGGAGAAAACTTCATTGAAATCAATTCCTTCTCTTTGTGTAAAACCTTTGGCCACTAATCGCGCTTTGAATCTTGCATCTTCAACTCCAGGAATTCCTTCCTTCTTCTTGAAGACCCATTTGCATCCAACAACCTTTTGAGACTTTGGTCGTTTCTCAAGAACCCAAGTATGATTCTTATGAAGAGACTCAATTTCCTCTCTCATGGCAGAAATCCATTTGGAAGCTTCTTTATTGTTGATAGCTTCTTCATATGATTGTGGCTCACAATTGCTGATATCATCAGCAACATTTAGAGCATAAGACACCAGATCAGCATAACCATATTTCTCAGGAGGTTTTATATGTCTCCTTTGCCTATCCCTAGCCAACTGATAATGTTGCAATTGGGATACATCACTACTAGTAGATGCATCATGAACTTCTTCTTCTTGATCAAATGTATTTTCCTTCGTTGGCTCCACCTCAAACTCCACCTCAAACTCCACCTTCTCCGAGATACTAGGGTCTTTGTTTTCACTTGAAGACTCTTTATGAGGCTTTAGCATTTCAGCTTCATTAAAAGTAACATCCCTACTGATAATACATTTTCTTTTCTCTGGCCACCACAACTTATATCCTTTTACACCATCAGGATATCCAAGAAAAATGCATTTCAATGCTCTTGCATCAAGTTTTCCTTCTTTGTTATGAGCATATGCAGGGCAACCAAATATCCTCAAATTATCATAATTTGCAGGAACACCCGACCACATCTCTTCTGGAGTTTTAAAGTCAATAGCCGTTGATGGACATCTGTTGATCAAGTAACAAGCTGTATTGACAGCTTCCGCCCAGAATTGTTTTGGCAATCCAGCATTTGACAACATACACCTTGTCCTTTCAAGTAAGGTTCTGTTCATCCGTTCTGCAAGTCCATTTTGTTGAGGAGTGTGCCTCACAGTATAATGTCTGACAATACCATGATCCTTGCAAAAGTTTCCGAATTCTCTGCTACAAAACTCTAGGCCATTGTCAGTTCTCAGTCGCTTGATCTTCCTCCCAGTTTGCTTTTCGATCAAGGTTTTCCACTGCTTGAACTTCACAAATGCTTCACTTTTGTGTTTCAAAATGAAGATCCAAACCTTCCTTGAATAATCATCAATGAAAGTTAGCATATATCTCCTACCACCATGAGAAGGTACTTGGGAAGGACCCCACAAGTCAGAATGTACATAATCCAACGTGCCTTTTGTTCGATGAACTGCATTGTTGAATTTTATTCGACATTGCTTCCCAAAAATGCAATGTTCACAGAAGTCTACCTTCCCGACTTGTTGACCACATAGCAATCCTTGCTTGGCCAACTCGGCTAGGCCTCTTTCACTAACATGACCCATTCTTAGATGCCACAATTTGGTGACATCATAATCACTTGTTGATGAGACAGCAGCAACACCCGTGATTGTGTTTCCTTGTAGCATGTAGAGACTATTCTCTTTCTTTCCTTTCATTACAACCATAGCGCCTTTAGATATTCTTATAGCTCCACCTTCACCTTTGTAGCTATAACCTTTTGAATCTAGTGTTCCCAAGGAAATCAGATTTTTCTTCAATTCTGGAACATGCCTTACATCTGTCAACGTCCTTACGATTCCATCGAACATCTTGATTCTAATTGAGCCGATGCCAATGACCTTGCAGGGAGCATTATTTCCCAAAAGGACCTTGCCCCCATCTAAGGGTTGGTAAGTTGAAAACCAATCCTTAATGGGACACATGTGATATGAGCATCCAGAATCAAGTACCCATTCATCTTTTGAATCGTGCTCTGAGACTATTAGTGCATCTGCACTATCATAGTCATTTGCTACAGCTGCATCTCCATATTCACAAATCTTTTCCTTGCCTTTGCGCTCTGGACAATTCTTTCTTATATGACCTTCCTTATGACAATGAAAACATTTATACTTTCTAGGTTTCGCTTTAGACTTGGACCTAGATTTCCCTCTTTCACCAAATTGATTTCGCCTCTCTGTTCTTCCTCTGGCAAAAAGACTATCACCTGAGCCTTCAGATCTCGAATATGATACTCTTTTCTTCAGTTCTTTTGAGTGCAACGCCGCCTTTACTTCGTCTAAGGTCAGATCTTCTCGACCATACATCATGGTGTCGATGAAGTGCTCATAAGAACTTGGAAGGGAACATAGTAGAAGAATTGCTTGGTCTTCATCTTCAATTTTAACATCAATATTCTTTAGATCAAGAATAATTTTGTTAAATTCATCCAGATGATCTTTTATGGGTTTTCCTTCCTGCATTTGAAGGGTATATATTCTTTTCTTCAAATACAGCCTGTTGGTGAGTGACTTCGTCATATACAGGCTTTCCAGCTTCAACCATAATGAAGCAGCTGTAGTTTCATCTGACACTTCTCGTAGAACTTCATCTCCCAAGCACAACAAAATTGCACTATGTGCTTTTTCCAGGTTTTCATCCTTCTCGTCCTCGGTCAGACTCTGTGGTAACTTGTTTCTACCTTCCAAGGCTTTTCCCAAGCCTTGATGAACTAGTAGAGCCTTCATCTTCAATCGCCATAGGTTGAAATCATTTTCTCCATTAAATTTCTCCAAATCAAATTTAGCACTCGCCATGATAACCGTATACCAGAACAGTATCGTAGTCCGTGAACATACACCAGGAAAGCTCCCAGGAAAGAGAGGTGGGTCTTAACAGACACGCTTAAATACCAGGTCTTTCCTAAGACAGAACTTTCCTAGACATGCACTTTCACACTATTATACCTTTCTAGTAACAAGAACAATTCTTTTCTGGTGTGTAAGATCAGACAATGCTGCAAACACAGAGCATACTAAGAATTTTCTTTTAGATCGTACGGCTTAGCATGCAAGAGCTCTACGAGCTCTGATACCAGTTTGTTGATGCGGAAGACATATGGAGAAAATATAATAGAGAAAATGACACCGAGAAATTAACGTGGTTCAGCAATTTGCCTACGTCCACGGTTGAAGAGCAACAATGATATTATCACTATGATAAAAGAGAATTACAAGTTCACTCAAGTGTTTCACTCACTTCCCAAAACCCAAGTACACCCAATATCACTCTCACTCACTTATATCTTAAACACTAAAATATTCCTCACAATATTAGAACAAGAGAAGAAGAGAGAATATGCACTAAGGCTAGAATATTGGTGTGTCTTACAATGGCTTGGAGCATTCCTATTTATAGCCAAAGCCTTGAGGATCCTATGGCCAAAAACAAAGATGCTTCACCACAACCTCTTCTTCTCATTGGCTACAAAAGAGGTTACACTATAGCCACTCATTTTACTTGGCCACAAGAATGTTTCATCATAGCCACTTCTTTTGCCACATCATTCTCTTTTTCTTTTAAGCCAATATTTAATAAATCTCCACCTTGGCTAAAAGACTATCATAACTATTTTCATGTTGCTCTTCTTCATGCCCACTAGAGATTCTGGACATCAATCAAGTCCAGACAATGCCTGAACTTCGTTGTTGGAACTGGTTTCGTCATCATGTCAGCAGGATTATTTGCACTGGGTATTTTCTCCACTTTAACAATTCCTTTCTCAATGATATCTCTGATAAAGTGCATCCGAACATCAATATGTTTTGTTCTTTCATGATACATTGGATTTTTTGTGAGATGTATAGCACTTTGACTATCACAGTAGATGGTTGTTTCTTCTAGTTGTATACCCAACTCTTCAATTAGACCTTTCTCCCAAATGGCTTCCTTTACAGCTTCTGTTACTGCGATGTACTCCGCTTCAGTTGTAGATAAAGCAACAATTGATTGTAGTGTTGCTTTCCAACTAACAGTACAACCACACAGTGTAAAAACATATCCAGTGAGTGATCTTCGCTTATCCAAATCTCCGGCATAATCTGAGTCAACATATCCGATGACCTTACTTCCAACACCTTTGACTTTTCCATACAATAAGCCAATATCCATGGTACCCTTTAGGTAGCGCATAATCCACTTCACAGCCTTCCAGTGAACTTTACCAGGACTTGCCATATACCTACTTACCACACTTACTGCTTGTGCAATATCTGGTCTAGTGCATATCATGGCATACATAAGACTGCCAACTGCACTAGCATAAGGTACACTTGACATCTCCTCATTTTCGCTCTCAGTTTGTGGACACAAGGCCATTGAAAGTTTGAAATGAGACGCCAATGGAGTAGTGACTGGTTTAGCATTTTGCATGCCAAATCGTTCCAACACTTTCTCAATATACTTCTTTTGTGATAGAAAGAGCGTCCCTTCTTTTCTATCTCTCTGAATCTCCATTCCTAGAATTTTCCTTCCAGCTCCTAAGTCCTTCATTTCAAACTCTGAGCTCAATTGAGCTTTTAAGCTTTTTATTTCTGACATGTTCTTACATGCGATCAACATGTCATCAACATAAAGAAGGAGATAGATAAATGACTTATTTGCCAGCTTCTTGTAGTAGACACAACTATCATGCTCACTTCTACAATAGCCATTTTCGAGCATGAAGGTGTCAAACCGTCGATACCACTGTCTAGAAGATTGTTTTAAGCCATATAAGGATTTCTTCAGTAAGCAAACATGATCTTCCTTCCCTTGAACTTCAAATCCTTCAGGTTGTTTCATATAGATTTGTTCCTCCAACTCACCATGCAAGAATGCTGTTTTGACATCTAGTTGCTCAAGTTCCATATCAAATTGAGCTACAATGGCAAGTAGGATGCGAATAGAGCTATGTTTTACCACAGGGGAGAAAACTTCATTGAAATCAATTCCTTCTCTTTGTGTAAAACCTTTGGCCACTAATCGCGCTTTGAATCTTGCATCTTCAACTCCAGGAATTCCTTCCTTCTTCTTGAAGACCCATTTGCATCCAACAACCTTTTGAGACTTTGGTCGTTTCTCAAGAACCCAAGTATGATTCTTATGAAGAGACTCAATTTCCTCTCTCATGGCAGAAATCCATTTGGAAGCTTCTTTATTGTTGATAGCTTCTTCATATGATTGTGGCTCACAATTGCTGATATCATCAGCAACATTTAGAGCATAAGACACCAGATCAGCATAACCATATTTCTCAGGAGGTTTTATATGTCTCCTTTGCCTATCCCTAGCCAACTGATAATGTTGCAATTGGGATACATCACTACTAGTAGATGCATCATGAACTTCTTCTTCTTGATCAAATGTATTTTCCTTCGTTGGCTCCACCTCAAACTCCACCTCAAACTCCACCTTCTCCGAGATACTAGGGTCTTTGTTTTCACTTGAAGACTCTTTATGAGGCTTTAGCATTTCAGCTTCATTAAAAGTAACATCCCTACTGATAATACATTTTCTTTTCTCTGGCCACCACAACTTATATCCTTTTACACCATCAGGATATCCAAGAAAAATGCATTTCAATGCTCTTGCATCAAGTTTTCCTTCTTTGTTATGAGCATATGCAGGGCAACCAAATATCCTCAAATTATCATAATTTGCAGGAACACCCGACCACATCTCTTCTGGAGTTTTAAAGTCAATAGCCGTTGATGGACATCTGTTGATCAAGTAACAAGCTGTATTGACAGCTTCCGCCCAGAATTGTTTTGGCAATCCAGCATTTGACAACATACACCTTGTCCTTTCAAGTAAGGTTCTGTTCATCCGTTCTGCAAGTCCATTTTGTTGAGGAGTGTGCCTCACAGTATAATGTCTGACAATACCATGATCCTTGCAAAAGTTTCCGAATTCTCTGCTACAAAACTCTAGGCCATTGTCAGTTCTCAGTCGCTTGATCTTCCTCCCAGTTTGCTTTTCGATCAAGGTTTTCCACTGCTTGAACTTCACAAATGCTTCACTTTTGTGTTTCAAAATGAAGATCCAAACCTTCCTTGAATAATCATCAATGAAAGTTAGCATATATCTCCTACCACCATGAGAAGGTACTTGGGAAGGACCCCACAAGTCAGAATGTACATAATCCAACGTGCCTTTTGTTCGATGAACTGCATTGTTGAATTTTATTCGACATTGCTTCCCAAAAATGCAATGTTCACAGAAGTCTACCTTCCCGACTTGTTGACCACATAGCAATCCTTGCTTGGCCAACTCGGCTAGGCCTCTTTCACTAACATGACCCATTCTTAGATGCCACAATTTGGTGACATCATAATCACTTGTTGATGAGACAGCAGCAACACCCGTGATTGTGTTTCCTTGTAGCATGTAGAGACTATTCTCTTTCTTTCCTTTCATTACAACCATAGCGCCTTTAGATATTCTTATAGCTCCACCTTCACCTTTGTAGCTATAACCTTTTGAATCTAGTGTTCCCAAGGAAATCAGATTTTTCTTCAATTCTGGAACATGCCTTACATCTGTCAACGTCCTTACGATTCCATCGAACATCTTGATTCTAATTGAGCCGATGCCAATGACCTTGCAGGGAGCATTATTTCCCAAAAGGACCTTGCCCCCATCTAAGGGTTGGTAAGTTGAAAACCAATCCTTAATGGGACACATGTGATATGAGCATCCAGAATCAAGTACCCATTCATCTTTTGAATCGTGCTCTGAGACTATTAGTGCATCTGCACTATCATAGTCATTTGCTACAGCTGCATCTCCATATTCACAAATCTTTTCCTTGCCTTTGCGCTCTGGACAATTCTTTCTTATATGACCTTCCTTATGACAATGAAAACATTTATACTTTCTAGGTTTCGCTTTAGACTTGGACCTAGATTTCCCTCTTTCACCAAATTGATTTCGCCTCTCTGTTCTTCCTCTGGCAAAAAGACTATCACCTGAGCCTTCAGATCTCGAATATGATACTCTTTTCTTCAGTTCTTTTGAGTGCAACGCCGCCTTTACTTCGTCTAAGGTCAGATCTTCTCGACCATACATCATGGTGTCGATGAAGTGCTCATAAGAACTTGGAAGGGAACATAGTAGAAGAATTGCTTGGTCTTCATCTTCAATTTTAACATCAATATTCTTTAGATCAAGAATAATTTTGTTAAATTCATCCAGATGATCTTTTATGGGTTTTCCTTCCTGCATTTGAAGGGTATATATTCTTTTCTTCAAATACAGCCTGTTGGTGAGTGACTTCGTCATATACAGGCTTTATCATAAAAGTTTCTAGTACTTCATAATACATGGAGAATTTTTGGTATCCACTATTTATTTAGTTTTAGTTTATAAACGGTAAAATTAAATTATAATATGTCTGTAACTCTGTATTATGATTAGTTATTTATGTTTATTGATTTTAGTTGAAAATTAATTATAAACTAATCTATCTTGTTTGGGTAAGACAAAAAATTATTGTTTTATTGAGTAAATTAAAAAATGTATCAAGTTATTGGTTTATGTTATAATTAGTTTGATTGTTTTTATACTATTTTTAAAGTATATATTTTAATATTTATCAATATAATATAATATAAAAGTTAAAAAATTGTAAAAAAAATATAATATAAAAATCAATATTAATATTTAAGAATATCATGATACATAATAAATAAATAAAAGTTACTAAACTTGAATTCCACAATCCATAAAATAAATAGTACATAAATAATAAAAATAAATAATCTATCAATCCAAAATTATAAAAGTGCTATTGAAATTTGAGGGGTAAAATGAGAAGTAAAATTGGTTGGAAAAAATAAGCAATACAAAAAGAAATGCAACCCCCATAAAAGAGACACCACTTTTTGTCAATTTTTCTTAAATAAAAACTGAGTTTGTCAAAAATACTTATTTTACAACTTTAAGTTTATTGCCTAAAAAAATAAGCAGATAATCTTATAAATAATAGTTTCTAATATACTCTGTTATTAACTTCAGAAGGTTGAATAAGGTTGCAAAAATTATCCTTTACTCTTTAATCTTATTTTTAGATTTTAATTTGATTTTCTAATAAAATAAAGCATCAACACAATATTTTTGACAAAAAATAGAACGATATAGGAGTAAATTGATGTATTGTTTTATTAGATGATGTAAAATCTAAAAGAATAAAAGAACATGTTGTTCTCATTTTTATCTCATTTAAAGAATAGATAGGTTTTAGTCTTTTTAATGTGATGAAACAATTTCATTGGTTGAGACCATAGTTGAGGTGTTGGGTATGTTTTAAAAGTTTTATAGTAAATACTTGACTCTTTTATATTTTCTTTCATATTTTCCAATATCATCCGTATGGATCTCAAAAATTAAAAAACCTAAAATAGTAAAATAAATCAAATAATGATCAAATTAATTATTTTTGTCAAATTATTCTCTATAAGGTGTTATAAAATATACTAAAAATAACTAATTTAATTAATATTTGATTTTTATTTTTTTGAGGGTCAAACTAATAAATCAAACAACATAAAAGACTGTATTTACTGTTTTATACTATATTTATGCTCAATCCAATTTTCATTTTAGTTCAATTGGCCACGCTCCCTTCATGTGTTTCATTATAAAAAAATTAATAAATATCACTTCCCTTTAACATCAACATTCAAGTTCAATGTAGTTATACAACTTGATTTGAATAAAAAGAGAAAAGTAAATTGATCGAAAAAACATATTTAATTTAAAATTTAATAAGTAAATAACAATAAGTTGTTTTTCTATACTATGAAAGGGTTTGCTAAATCAGTTGACTCTGCCCAAGAATCTGCACATATATAATAGAAAGCAAAATAAAGGAATATGACTTCAACAAATATAAACAAAAAACTGGCACAACATTAACAACTATAAGACCAAGAGGCACTTACAAAGCAATGATTATAATGAACTCAACTAATAATTTTGGCACTTAGCACATAGATGATACAAGCATCACCAATAGAAGTTTTGATGTTTTGTAGATATTTAGCCTAAGTTAGATGGTACATGGTACCGAATTTGGTACACGGTTCATATGGGTTCATAACTTTTTTTTCATGTTTTCATTACAAAGCTTCTTTTATGACGTACCCTGAATTCGTATGCAATGCGTAAGGTAAATGAGTGAACCAGATACGGTAATGAAGCAACCTTGGCATGGATTCTGATGTGTTTTTTCTTCATCAAGGAGATAGTTGGATTCCTAAGGGCCAGAGTTGGAAACTGTTCATTGAACCCAAGGTAAAAGGTTACCACAATCTCTCCATATCCAATAACTTAAGTTTGTGTCTTGTCTCCATTTTCCAATTGTCCTGCTTTTTTCCCACTATACTTCCAAAGCTGCAATCACTTATGAAGAGTCATAAGTAAGGTTGCTCTTATAATCCCATAAAACCTCCTCTGTCTCTTCATGTTAGGGTCATGATACTGTGATCTCAATAACATTGTGTCTAGTACTATTTTCATTATAACATTTGCATGGATGCATCATTGCTATGGAAAGATACAATGATAATATGTGAGTAATGTAGCATTGAAATTAACAAATAAATAAAAAAGAGCCATCAAAGTAATAAAAGGAATTGAATATATTGAATTGATAGAGAAACTTACATGAAGGAGAATAGGCAAAAATCACTTGTGATGTCCAAGTTTGTGAGTGAAATTATGGGTCTTAAAGGAAAGTGATTCAGTGGGGAAAATGACATTATATCCAAGATGGTTTTTGCTTAGGTTATTCCATCTGTGCATCAAAACTGCATTTTCTCAAAGTTACCTGGTGCACAGTCTTAGAGGAACCACTTAGAGACATAAATTTTTTTTTTGCTGAGATTGAAACAATGAATGGTAACTAATGAACTTTTCAAGAAATTGTTTGATAACTGTTTTAAATTGTGGATGCTTTTACCTCATTTGCAAAAAACTGGGGCTGCATTTGCATTAAACATGCACAGAGTACCAAACCCACAATACTGCGCAATTGTGATTGCAGAATACAATTTAAAATACTGATATAATAGTTATCATTATCATAGAACAAGCAAAAAAAATAAACATTTTTGCTTTTTGAAACTGGAGGTAACCACCATAGCATCTGTAATTTATTCATATGATCTTTGCAATGAAAATCACAAATCTTTAAACTCAAATTTTATCATAGCATAGCATACTTTTTCCAAACAAAAATGAAGAAAAGACAGCTACAAATCATACTATTGTATCACATAGTTTCACAAGATCCATTTTCCCCTCACAGCCAAACCCAGTGATTTAAATTTAAATTGCAGACACTGTTGCGGTTGTCATGACCTCCGCAACCACAATCACATTACACCGCAATTTTGGTGTGATTTCAAATCACATTAATACAACTGCACTAGGCTGCAATGCAACAGCATCAGGCTGCATCTGACCGCGCATAAGGCCATATTGAATTCAAATATATATTTTTTAATCACAAAATAATTCATACCGCTACAGCTGCAATCCGCTTCGCACAACGGCAATGACTGCAATCGCATTAACTGCAACCATTACCGCAATCATAATTTAAAACACCGGCCAAACCTAAACCACACCAGCTACAAGTCTCGTGCACTAGATCACAATTTCTTGCAAAAAATGCATCTTGCTTGTGGAAATAAAATTTATCACATGAAAAAACACAAGCACACAGAAAAAACTTAACCCACAATTATAAATAGACTTATGCAATGCTAAAAACCATGGTAAAAAACAATGGTGATGCTTTAATTAAAAAATATATTTAATTGATGCATTTGATCAAACACCTAATGGGCAATTATGAGTTACAGAACCTTCAGATAATTATCATCATGAGGCGCTAGAGTAAGAAAGAGAAAGTGAGGAGAATACGAGCAACAAGGTGAGAAACGTGATTCAGATTGAAAACTATTATAAAAAAATGAACATCATTAGGTTAAACCCTTTAAAATGTTTCAGATTGGTTTTCTTTCCACATGAATTTTCCTTCCTTGCTGCTTCTAGCATTAACCCTAATTTCTCAATCATATACTCTAGCTTCTTGTGACACTCCTCAATTGCTCTCTTTTTATAGCACTCCTTTTTTAAAGTGATATATATTTAAATAAATTGGATTTGGTATTGGTGATGGACAACTAAAATGTGTACTAGTTACCTATTATTTATTGTTTTGTAGCGATGAATTAATTTATTCAAAATTAATGTTATTAAATTTGACTCAAATGAATCTAACACTTCGTTTGTCCCTTCCAAGCCCAGATGGAAACATGAAAAGATGAGAATGAATAGTGCTTTCCTATATTCATATTCGTGATATTTGTAGGTATCCGTGTGAATATTAAATATATGTAGGTAGTCAACGAGTTTTTAAATTTAAATATTTTGTACTGATTAATATATGCAAAATAATAAATATATTAGATTATAAAATTTATGTATATGTTAAATATATTATTTATATTTTAATCACTAAAATTCATTATAAAATAATAATAAAATAGATAATATAAGTATAAAATAATAAAAAAACTATAACATGTATAAATATTTAACTACCGGCGAAACAGATATCATAATATTTGTTTTCACTCATATGTTATTTTGCAGATACTCATTATAAGTATTTTAGTGGGTACCTATGAGTCAAATTTTTCTCTAATCTTTAGTTCTAAGTCATTCATTCAATTTACACATAAAAATGATGTCTTGATTGATATGATTCATCGGATCAATCGAATCAATTATTTTTTTGAATGATAACACAATGTTATTTTTAGAGGAAGAAGTCTTGTTTTTTTTCTTATTTACAATTATATATGTCATTATTGTAGTACTCATCTTTGTCATTTACTAAGTTGTGTTGTAAAAAAACATTCTATATTTAATTAAGTTTAAAACTTATTTATCTAACTAGGATTAGTGCATAAAATTCATGGTGTTGAGTAATATTTTCAAATTATTTATAACATTTTGTTGTAGTAATATCTCTTTTATTGGTTGTTTAAGTAAATATTTGTGTGATGATAATATTTTTAATTCAAATATTTAAATATTATTATGCATTTTTAATGTCAACCGAGTAGTTATGGCAATTTGGGCATTACTAGTGAGTCCGATACCCATAAAAAAATGCAGGTAAGGAGTCTTTTTTTTTTCTATTAGCCCATTATGCCTAGGACACTAGCTCATTTTTGTAGTGAGCGTTATACCTTTAAAAACAATAACTCTATAAAGTATAGAAGTTCAAGAACAAATAGACACTTGATTTCCTTAACCAAATACCCAAAATCAAACCCAAATACAATTCCTAAATGTGCAAATTCATAAGAATAAAACGACCAAATACATACACTAAATATGTTTTCTAATATAAAAATGCTTCTTTTTATTACCATTTTAGTCATGGCTCGTAGGCCGCCGCAGTGCCTCTTGGCAAAATTTAAAATGAGCAAGACATGTAAATTTATCCGTGGAGAGAAAATGTGATTTCCGCCCCCAGTTGAATTTTGTGAGCACGGCCTATATGTATATGACTACCCATTTTGTCATTATTAAAATAGAGTTAATCGCTTAAATCTATGACCCACTGATTAGACCAGTCATCTATTGATTCAATACTTTGACGAAGTTATTGGTAATAAAATTATTCTCATAGTAATTAAATGATTATTATTTTTCACTTATTTTTATTTAATATCTCTTACGATTATTTCATTAATAAGTTTTAGTATTTGCTTACACAACCCTCTCTTTTTAAGCTCAAACACTTCTTTCTTCACCACAAGTAGTCACCTAGTTTATCATGCTTGTGACTTTTCACCTTTCGAAAATTGAAATTTGTCTTTTTAGTATTCTTATAGATAATCATAATAAAAATGATATGTGCCATAAATGGTACTTTAAAAGCAATACTTTGTAAAACATATCATTTTTCTTGTCCTAAAAGATAATTTGTATGATTATTTGGTATGAGGATCGAATACATCCCATTTTGTAAAAAATATCTTTGAAAGATGAATATAAAACAATAACTAAACCTTTTTTTCATCATTAGGAATGACAACGGGATGGGCCGGAGTCAAATTTATACTTAACTAAACTCGAATCTGAAATTCAAAACCCAAACTCAAATTCAAATTAAACGGAGTTGAAAACAAAGCTACCATCACTGAAGCCGTCAGGTTTCGGATAAACCGAAACCCAACGGGAACCTACCAAAAATATGTATTTCTATATATATGTTCTATAATTATGTAAAATTTGTATATATATAGGTTTTATATATGTATTTATGTATAATTTAATAATTTTACATATATTAATCGGATTCAAGGTGGGTTCGTGGTCGGGTATCAACTATACCAAACCCGAAATTTGAATTCGAGGTTTTCCCGATAAATTTGGGTTGGGTTTGGACGGGTACCCACATGTTCAGTTTTTATTGTCATCCCCATTCATCATGTTTGATTTAATGTAATGCAATATCAAATTACACTAAAAGAAAAGATCTATTTAGTGTTGGTCATGACATTCAAGCTATTAACATCAGTCTAGTCGATGCAAAATGGACACAAACCTTATAATGGACACAAAATGTGTTCGAAGTCTTATCTCACCATAACCTTACTTATAAGAGTGTAAAATCTATACATTGACAGTGTAAAGATTTATACACATGTACACTATCATCCATCCTTTATTTGGATTACTTTTTTTGAAAAGTCAACAATAATTAAATATCAATGGTGAATGATATAATGACACTGTATAAATCTTGTACACTGTCAGTGCATACATCTTTTTCTCTACTTAGAATGAGGAAAAACTCACGATTGACTCACAAAACAAACGGGGGAGTTTAGGGAGAAAAAAGTGCTTACAATGAAGATGAATTGTAAACTATGAATCAGAGGAGGCAACAAAGATGAGAGTGACAACTATACATGAAAATGAGTGAAAATTATAGGAGTGAAAATAGAAGTGGAGAAGTTTTAGAGCTACTCAACTTAGAATGATTTGCTTCTTACTTGTATGCTTCACAAATGAAGGATGAGTACCTATTTATAGGCTTTATACAATACTTATGAATTTCTATATAGTTCCATAAGTATCTAGTATACATTTTTCTCAAGGTTTCTATATACTTCTTTAATTATAATACTAAATGCCTATGATAAAATATAATAAAAGCTTATGATAATTCTAGATATTATGATACAATCATCACTATTTGTTTCTACACAAGTGTGGAAGCTTTTAGAAAGTGTGCATCAATATTTTAACTGGAGTAGCAAGTGGTGGTGAAGGCAAATGGTGGTGGTGGGGACGTTAGTGAGGAGTTATTGAGTCTTTGTAAATGATGGTGGTGAACACTAGTCATTGTTAATAGTGATTAGTGATGCGTTCAAACCACAAGTGCATGATTGTATCGTCAGGTAATAAAAATAGATAAATAAAAAAAAATCAAAAGATAAATAAGATGGATTTAGGATAAACAAATATTTTCTGAGATAATGTTACAATTTGACTTTTATCAGTTCTTATTATCACAATCATTCCTTACACAAATGTTAATATTTATTTATTATATTTTTTTTGTTTGCTACATTATACACATCTGTACATCTTCCTAAAGGTTTTAAATTCGGAAAGACACTTAAGACAACTAAAAAAACTATCTTAAAAATAAAAAAAAACTCTAAAAAACGTGATACCTTCTAATAAGCACTTGTTAAGGTCCTAAGCATGACCTATAATGTTGGCACCTGGGTTCCATTGCTTGTAGCATGAGGGCCAAGTGACAACCAAAGAATGACAATAATTTCCAATATCCCATGGCTTGTTACATGGCAATTGAAGGAATAATAATATGCATACATTTTCAACTCCCACGAGGTTAAAGGAGATAGTGATAAAGACCTATGATGGACCCCAAAGACTTTTCTATTAATAATGAAATATGTATTTGCTCATGTATTGACTTAGACCCCAAAATCAATTGTTCCATATCAGAATATGACATATAATTCAACAGAAGATGAATTATTTCTTTCGGCCAATAAAATTCTAACATTTGTCCTATTTAATTATTTTTTATAAAAATATGTAAAATTAAACAAAATAGTATATTACATGTCATATTTTTACTGGCTGAAGAAGATAAATTATATATTGATACGAGGAGATACTTTATTTTCATGATTGAAATTTGCCAATTTTGACATGTCTACACATGAATGCAAACGAATGTCCATCTGCAAATCTCGTATTTTCTTCAAATATGCTGAAATTGATCTCTTCAACCTCCATTTTTTCTTCTTCTTGGTTATTCTCCTCACACATTTATTTATTCTCAATATGGGTTTCAAGCAGCTTTTCTCATTGTGGTACTTCGACTACTTCATTTTCCACCTTTGTGAGTATAGTGGCTTGTCAGATTTTGTGAACACCGAAAGAGTCAAGTAAAAAATTTAGTATCATTAATGTCACATCCAATTTTTCTATTAAGCTTGTCTTGAGTCATTATAATATCCTAAAAAAGATCTTCTATTCAAACTTAGGTGGTGTGGGAGGATGAAACAATATCTGGCTCTACCATTATATAATATAAATTAGACCCATCTCCAGTAACTAAGAGAGAAGTGCTATAAAAAGAGAGTAAAAAAATAACGTGTAATAACATATATATCTTTTTATTTATATTTGTAATGACATTTTTGTCATTGAAATTAATGTAAAACATCACTTTTCTCCGGTAATTAGAGAAAATCCCTACTCGTATAATATGATGATAAAAAATATATTGAAAAAGAATTCCACTATGTAGAATAGTTTGAGAATGAATTTCAATGTTACTCCACCAACCCATCAATTTGCTTACAATGACATTGTCAATCCAAATTTTAAACTTGTTGGAAGAGATAACCACAAATTTTAAAAAAAATTAGTTTCTTATTCAAAAAAGTAAGATGATATACTTGATAATACAAAAAAATTCCGATCTCAAAGTCAGATTTCTAAAGGATAATAGTAATATGTCTCCTCCATACTGGTGGTGAAAAGATAATTAACAAAAGTACTAGTGTAGTTTTCAAATATTTCAATTTACCACTACAATTTATTTTATTTATATATCTCTTACATACATTTCTTACAATATTATCTTTGGTCATATTAATAACTTACATCATATTATTTCCCTAAACTTAAATTTATTATTATTACTCATATTCTTAAGAACCTTAAATTTATCTATGTATCACAAGTGAAGTAACGTTAAGAAATTATGTATTGGCTGAATCACAAGTCATATTGTTACATTTATGTGATGTGTTGTTTAGATGCTATTGAAATTCAATGTATGATACTCATCGTCCACATAGCTAGTAGCAATACATGTTAGCTTTAACATTTAACTTAACATACGAAAGTTTTATGAGAAAAAGATATACGGACCAATAGTATAAAGCTTTTATATATTATCAGTATATCATTTATTTTTAATTATTTTTTATACTTCAAAAAAAGTTATATCAAATAATAATAGATGTTATATCAATTGTGTATAAATCTTTATACTTAAAGTGTATAAATATTATACTTATGTTTTAATTGGCAACTTCTTCGACACTCTCCTCATGGCGTACACATTTGTTGTCTCACTCCTTTATGTCACTCAATGTGACAGAAGATATAATTGATCAAAAAAATATTTAATAATTGCAATTTTAACTTAAATAATTTTTTCAACCATTCAAAAATGATGATACATGAAATGGTATAAAAAGTGGAACAACAAATGTCCCCTCATCCTCCTAATTCAAATGGCACATTCTTTTTGCAAAGTTAATAAACCTTGATTTTTTTCAATTCTAGTTTAATCTTCTATATTTTCACTCACATGTGAGACATACATATGTAGCTCCTTCAGCAACGAACAAACTATGTGTTCTTGTGGCTAGAAATAGTGATCGAGGGAGATAAATAATATTTAAAGACCTCTGAGATGAAGTAGTGTGAACAAAATAAAATATTGAATTTTGGTCCAAATATTACATGATCCTTTGTAAGAATTACTTTAAACCTCTTTATATATTTACCTTTTTAGGGGTTATTGGTTTTTTGATTTTTTTTTCTAATTTAAGATTTTTAATTCATATTTAAAGTTCGAATATTTGAAAATTAAATTTTAAGTTTTAAATGTGAATAATATCTTCATTCATTCCATTAATAATTCATATTTTACATTTTTATAACGACTTCAAATTTTTTGAGGTTTCATTGTTAGTGTTTTTATTCATTCATAATGTTCTAGTGATTCATAATTTACTCATAATAGTGGTAAGTGTGCTAGTGGAGACTGTGATCTTATACATAATTTACTCATAATGCTTGAAAAATTCATATTTTTCTCACTTAAAAATATATTCATTTAATTAGAATTCTAGCAAAAAAATAAATCATATCGACAGTACTAAGACTCGTTGATCCAGGATTTGAACTTACTTAATAGGTCATAGTCCTTAAATATTAACCTTCCATATTTTCAAGAGTGTAAAATCTATACACTGGCAGTGTAAAGATTTATACACGTACACTTCATTATTCATTATTCATTTGATTTACCTTATCTGAAAAGTCAACAATAATTAAAAATCAATTGTAATAATGTATTGACAGTATATAAAATTCATATATCGTCACTGCATACATCTTTTTCTCATTTTCTAATATTATTTTAGTATAATTAATGCTATCACCTTATCAGATATGTTAGAAATTAATAATTTAGGGATGTGTGACAACTAAAGATGAAAAAATAATATAAAAAACAAAAAAACTAGACAATATAAATAATAACTTGATATTGCAAATTCATGAAAACACATACACAACAATCTAAAACAGCTTAAAGAACACATTTGAGATAAAGTTTATTACATTACTAATTAGCCTTCCATGAATCAATGATGCATAAACTTAACCTTGCTGGACCTTGTTTAAGAGCTATTATTGTGCTCAACATCAACCCTAGTTTTTGTCTCAAACTCTTTTGCTGTGTCATAAGAAGCATGCAACCCAAAGAGGATATAATAAACTATGAGAAACCCTGTCCATATAGCAAATCTTATGAAAGAATCCTTATCTATAGATCCAAGAAGGAATATGTTAATGGCAATAGATAGTGAAGGTAGCCATGGAACTAAGGGTACCCCCCAAAGTTTAGGTTGCTTTGCTTGTGGAACAAAAAGCCAAAGACCACAAGTAGATATAGCCCAAATTGGCACAAATATTGCATAACCAATCCAACCATCACTTATTGCAAAGTAAACAGAAATTCCACATGAGGATCCAAGAATGAGCATAAGGAACACAATGAGCTTAATTTGATTCCCTTTAGTTGTTTCTTCACTTGAGTAATATCTTCTTACTAATAGTCCAACTGCTACAAGCATGAAGATAAAAAGAGTAGAAATTGACAAGAGGTTTGAGAGAATACCGAGATTTGTGAACAATGCAATCACAGATGTAGCTACAAGCATTGAGATTGTAGCGTTCACTGGTGTTCCGGTCTTCTCATTTACATGAGCAAACCAAGGCGGCATCATGTGAATTCGTGCGATGTGAGTTAGATATCGAGCTTGACCAACAACACTCACCAACAACACAGTTGTCATTCCCTTCAATGCACCCAATGAAACAATGTACTTAGCCCAATCCCACCCTATGATACTAAATGCGACCGAAAAAGGTGCATCGACATCGATTGTATTATATGGCTGCATAAGGCAGAGTGTCACCGCTAGCAAACAATAGGCCAATGTTATCATCACCATTGAGCCTACTAGGCCAATAGGGATGTCCCTAGCAGGATTCTTTGTCTCTTCGGCCATCGTTGAAACCGCGTCGAATCCTACATAAGCGAAGAATAGCACAGCTGATGCTTGAAACACTCCCCTAACACCAAAAGGCATGAATGGTGTGTAGTTTTGAGGATTGGCATTGATGAGACCAGCTATGATGATGAAGATAATGACAACAACGTGGACCACTGAGGCAATGTAGTTGAAGACTGAAGAACCTTTGATACTGAAAATTGCGATGATGGATATGACTGTAAGGACTACAATTGCAATAGGGTCAAGATGGCCATAGTTAGGGTCCATGCCATGGACTACTATCCGGAAGTCATCAGGGCTTTTGTTGCATAGAGTAGCAAAGTATGAGGTCCATGACCGAGCTACGGCTGCGCCGCTTATTACGTACTCAAGGAGGATGTTTCCGGCAGCTATAAAGGCCACAAAGTCCCCTAGCTCTACTCTTAAATATGCAAATGAACCACCTGAACATAAATATAACAGCCAACATAATCAATTATTAAATTCCATTGGTTGATCCAGGACCAACAATATTTTAAGGAAAGTGAGTTTGATCAGATTTATTTGCTTGCAAAATAGTAATTGCTTTCATCACAGACTTTGGTTTCTCATGACTTGAATATAGTTTAGCTGGCTTAAATTCCCACACATCAAATCAACCATTAAAAGAATATGACTCATGGCAGTTATACATATTCAAATAAAATCTGTGAAACCAATCTTGTATCCATATTGCGATTTTAAGAGTATATGTAGCAATATCATGACCACAATTGCGGATATGTTTTTCCATAATTATAATAAACATAATATAAGTGTGAGTGTTATGGCAATTTAAAACATAGACGAATAATAAAATATATGCAAATATGGCTAGCAATACTTGTGTATTATACTTTCATAAAGAAGAATAAGTATGCAATTTATAGAGATCCACACAGATACATGCATTTTTAAGATTTCCACCAGTCAAACAGTGCACACCAGAATAATTTCTTCTTCAAATCACTTCAAATTCAGATTTCACCTTAAACAAATTTAGCAAGATATTCAAATCACAAAAAACTATCATATTATACCAGAAAAAAGTGCTCTTATTCATAATCACTAGCTGATATAAAATTCTAACAGATTACTTTAATTTGATTCAGAATCTCTGATCTATAGGAATTAATAAAGAATATTTAAATACGGAATTTTGAATTTGTCATATAAGGGTGATAGATAAACAATGTCATTAAAGAAATTCCATTTCCAAATCCATTAATTAATTAGTAAAATAACTAGTCACAAGAATCAAATAACCATATAACATATGTGAAACAGGAAGTTAAGTCTTACATATAGAGTCCTACTCAATTAAATTATAGAAAAAATTTGATATAAAAATTGTAAAAATAACAATCTCGATCATAAATATAACCATACCAGCCATATATAGAATAAACGATTATTAAAAGTCAGTTAATGATTATATTATTGTGATACTAAAAATTCTCGATCATATACTAATATCAAGTACTAATTATATGTACATAGACAATTAAGATTAAAAGTCGGTTATTAATGATAGGATAATATACATACCAGCAACTGGGATTTCCACAGCGAACTCAGTGTAGCATAGGACAGAAAGCAAGGCAGAGATACCCGACACAACATAGGACAACACCACAGCGGGTCCGGCAACCTCCCTTGTCTCAAGTCCAGTAAGTACAAATATTCCGGCCCCAATGACAGCCCCAACTCCAAACCAAATAAGGTCCCACCAATTAAGAGTCTTTTTCATCTCATTGTTGCTTCGAGCTTTCATATCCACCAACTCCATGTGATCAGTGGATCGGGCCATGACCCGATCCATAAATCTATGTGGAGTATCTAACAATGCTTTACCATAGTTGCCCCAACTCTTAAACGACTCCTCCGGGACGAAATCGTTTAAAGTGCAACCACCCCTCCTTCGTCGTACTCCATTGTCAACTGATCCCATCTGTCAAAAAACTAAACATGATTGTATTTCAAGAAAAAGTTTCGAACTTTCATATCTTCTAAAACATAAACTAACATATACAACGTTTTAAATTTGGGTACGTGACACCAATCAAAGATGCAACATTATAATTTTTATGTTGTACATTCAATGATAGCAATTATAGCTGCATCTGACAATTACGATGAACAAAAACTAATATTACAATTTCTGTACTATACCAGACACATGTATACAGTGAAAATGTGATAATACATATGATACATAAAATCTAAACTATGAAAAAATAAAAACACATCCACTAGTTGCTATATATATATATAAGAAAAAAAAGCACTAGAATGAAAACAAAATTCCTTCCATTAATAAGTTGAAACAGTATTTTAAATTGTATCCTGCAACCGCAATTTCGACCATAATATTGTGTTTTTGAAGTTTAACACAAGTGATCATAACCACAATCATAATTTAAAAGAGTGTTAATGTTATAGTATCAATGAACAACGATGAACACTTACATTTGATATGAGGAGAAGGAAAGAATATGGAGTATCTCAAAGGGTCTGGAATGATTTAAAAGCTAGCATGTTGCTATTAATATCTTATTTCTCTATCTATTTTAAGGTATCAAATATTTCACAGTTAATTCACATTATTACATTGAATCAATTTTAGAAATTACGTTCCACAGTTGAAAACTAACCACATCAATTTGAATAAATATTAATAAATATAACTTAATTGGTTGAGACGACTTTTCTAAATTAACTATTCAGCACACAAATAAGGCTGGCAGTGGGAGAATTGTTTAACTCAACAAATTTAAATAACAATATGTGGAAACTAATTTAGTTTTTAATAAAATTAAATTATTATTTCCATTGCCAACTTTTAAAATCTAGACCTATATTAATTCTTCTGTTAGTTTGTGTCTGTTAATGTTAACAGAGTCACTAATTGCATATGTGACTACATATTGCGATTCTATGGTGGATATTTACACAATCAACAAGACAATGTCGTTAAATTTAAAAAAAAATTAAATAAAAAAAGACATCATTTTGTATTAGTTTTTTTAAAAATAATACAGGCACACATTAAAAAATAAAGATTTTGTGTATTATGTTCATAGAAAATAAGGTAGGAATTTGGGATCACCTTTCACTTGTTTTCGAATTTGGGGTTGGAATGTCAACTAAAACAAGCTGAAATTGTAACGAACGTCGACAAAAACATATTAAGACTTATTGGTAGAAATGAAAACCGGAAGGAATTGGAATCAAGCTCAGTAAGAATGAAAAACTATTCTATTAGCTATATAATAAAAATTGTTCTCTCTCTTATATCATTTTGTTGTCATATGTCAACTTCTCATTCATTTTTTCCTCCAATATGGTTTTATCTCCTTAATATGTACATTCTCACATTATATAATTTATTTCCTTATTATAATTATATAATAATATTAAATCCATTTATTAATAATTTTGTTTAAACAAAAAACCATGTATTATTCTATGAATTATTATACTTCTCACTTCATTCAAGCTTTGTGGAACTTTTCTCAATCCATGTTAATATCACATTTCAAATTTTTTGGATTTTAATTTTTCTTATTATAATTGAAAAATAAAATTCAAAATTGAAGTTTTTTTTGTAACTTTTAAATATTTTTTAATAAAAAAGACTCATATAATATCATGATTTGATTTCCTTATTTTCATTAAAAAATAAATTTGAAATTGAAAAAATCATTTTATTTTCTAGAACTTTTAAAATATTTTATTTCAAAAAACATCACATAGGATTATGTTTCGGTTTCCTATTTTCATTAAAAAATTCAAATTCGAAAATGTTATTTATGTGTTTGAATAGGTAAATACACGAGTAACACATGTGTTATTAATAATGCAAATGCACGAGTTACATGTGTGTTTTAAATATGCAAATGCATAGGTAATATGTGTTCTTAGCAATGCAAATATATGGGTAGTATGTATGTTTTTAACCATGCGAATGCGAATGAATGAGTCACATGTGTGTTCTTAACAATATGAATGCACAAGTAACATACGTATTCTTAACTATATGAATGCACATATACTATTTATATTATTAATCATGCAACAAAAAATATCATATATCTTTTTAAAAGGATAACAGTTGCTAGTTTAATTGAAAATGAAATGTCAAATTATAGCTTGCAGAAGATAAAAAGACGACGTAGTTTTGTGTCTTTATTTTTTTAAAATGGTAAAAAATGACATCATTTTGTGCCTATACTTACAAAAATAATACAAAAACGACATTTATTTGTGTTCAAAATTAAAAATATATGGAAGAAAGTTGCTTTGTCATGTGTGGCTATATATGTAGTTAACTTACTACATCAACAATTCTATTAGTGTTAATAGGCACATGTTAACGAAGTGACTAATGTGTGTGTAGAGATGGACAAATAGTTTGCACTCTCTGTTTTGTTCGTACCTGCAAAATTTAATCGGACGTGAGCATATCCATATTATTTTAACGAACAAAATCTCATGCCCTATCCGTTTTGAAATGGACTAACAGGCATGCGAGCAGGCCAAATACATTGGTGAATAATTAAAAGAATAAAAGAATTCATATAATAAAATAAAAAGAAATTAAATAAAGTAGATATTGAGAAAATAATAATGAAAATTTGATATTTTATATGAAGATAAACAAATCACATTAGATCATAATTTTCCCTATATATTAAAATTATATCACGTCAGAATTTATTTGAATTCTTTGTTTTTTTAAATTATGTTTGTGAGCTGCCCACATTACTCAATTGAAATGTCTGCGGACTGGGAGTGCAAACAGGTAGGGCTAAAAGGGTAAATGAGCAAAATTTGTATGTCCTACTCACAAAAAGCGTGAGTTATGCAATCCTGTCTATGGACATTGTCCATTTTTCTATCTATATGTGAGTGTACATTTTAAAAGTTAGGGACCATAATTAAATTTATCTAAAACTAACTTCAGGATTTACTATTTAAATTATCTTCTTAAACTATATTATATTTTTTAAATTATTATCTTAACCGTTTATTTATTATGTTTTATATTTATCTTTTTAAATTGTTAACTTAATAAGTATGGGTGAGCGTGAGACAGGTTGGGACGGGTTAAACATGTCCCTCACCCATCCCTAAATATTGATCGGATAAACTTTTAAATTTGAACTCGTCCCTAATTAGGATGAGACACATGAAAGACGAGTCCAAAATAAGATGGGTCAAGATATGGACGAGTCTGAGTTGGAAAATGACAAACGTAAGTTTTTTTCTTAAATCTTTAAGCATGCATAATCAAAATTATCACAATTTGTATATAAACTCAACTAAAACCTGCATCTCACCTACATGATTATATAAATTATAAACCATAAATTACATCATTCAAACTAAAAACTATCACAATCATGTGACTGAAAATTATAGAAGACATTGAAAATTCAGAACAATTTAAACCGTCAAGTGTCAACATAAACACATGAGAATTGAAATAACAACAATATATGAATACTCAAAAGTTCACACAAAAATGAATAAATAACTAGCTATTAAGTGAAAAAATAAACTTAAATTGGACTTGTATGTATTTGAGTTATGTGGGCTGAACATATTGAGCATTGATAAATACTTATTCAACTATTCTTGATATATAACTATAAGGGATGACCCGAGTGACCTGGACATAGACTCAAACTCGTCTTTTTTTAATGACAGGTCTGTTCTTTTTAATCAGGCCTGTCCTTTTTAATCAGATCTGTCCTTTTTTATTTGTTAGGATGGGTCAGGCCCGTCCCTAAGTCATCGAGTTTATGGGTCGGGTCTTACTCACCCCTACTACCAGGGTGTTGATATAGTGATGTAAGACCTCACTACACCCACAAGGCCGAGTGTTCGGTTCCTAGAAGCGACACTTATTGAGATGTGTAGACACGAATCTCGAAAGAGATTAATACCTTACCAAAAAAGTGAGAAAATACCATTAGTAATAACAAAAACTTAACAAGCATGTTTGACCTAATTCTTGACCTACATGCCACTCTTTAAAATGAAAATTTAATTTTATTGGTCTATTGTTTTGTTGTCTTGTGCATTTATTAAATATATTCAAATTCTTTAAATATATTCAAACTATTTATTATTTAATTCCTTAAATGTAATATAAGGATTAATATTTTGATAAATAAAAGTTATGTATGGATTAAAATTTGGTAATTATTTGTTAGACTAAATATATTTATAAATTTGGTTTCTGAAAAATTGGAAAACATAAAATGATCTATAAAAATATCAAATGTTTACTAAATTGATTATTTTAACATTTTATGACCTCCAATAAAAACTATTTTAACTCTTATTCATAGAATTTAAATATTATATTGAATTTTAATTTTCCTTAAATTTAATTTGTATAGGCGAATTTAAAGAAGTCTAATTCTTATTCCTGACTTGAAAGGATTACGTAGAGAATATAAAGCCTTTATTTAGTTTAATTTGAGATTCTAAATGAGCAACGGCTCATCAGCAATACCCATAAACAAATCCCTCTAATTTTATGTGTTAAAAGATACTCAATTTTCGGTTGATGAGATATTTTACCTAAACTTAGGTTGATAATTAAGAATTTGTGTTTTTGGGTTCAATTTACAGTGGTTTTGGCAAATGGGTATGTGATGATTTTAGTGGAGTGGGTTTAGGGTTTTAACTTTTTTAGTTATATTTTTTTGTTGAATCTGTTGGTGAATTTGGCTCTTTTGTTTTTGTGGGGTGCTGAGAATTGTGATAAAGTTTAAGTCTTTGAGGAAGAGATTGGGAATAAGCTGCATTGTTGAATCAATTTTGGTACCAAAAAAGCCCTTCACTGTTTTTTCTTCATGGGTTTTGATTTTTGTTGATGCAAACATTGTACTGGTTTGAGTCCAATTGCTTCTGTAGTTGTGAAGATTTGGAAACATCATTTGGTGCTGTTTGATGATTTCAATTGACCTTAGATTTGTTCTGAACTTGATTTTTCAGTTGTTTGGTTTTTGGGTTTTGATTGAGTAAAAATGGCTTGTGTGAAATTGGGTTCCAAGGCTGATGCATTCCAACGTCAAGGGCAAGCCTGGTATGTTTCCTTTTTACCTTATGTGTTTTGTAAGTTACTACAATTTTTTATTGTTCTTTTCTCTCCTGGACGTAACCGTAAGATTGTTTGCCTCGTGACTTGGAGTTCATGTTTTAAATACTCTAAACAGTCTCTCAGCTTGAAACGATAAGATTGCGTATATCTATCCACTGGGTCACCTTTTTTCTTTTTCTTTCCTCAAATGTGATATCCTTCTTTGTTGTTGAAATTTTTGTGTGTTTTGGTTTAGAAAGAATCTGTTTATTTACTTTAAGATGTCGGTTTCTGGAAACAGCCTATCCGTTTGCGGAGTAAGGTTAAGTACATATACCCTCCTAGATACCACTAAGTAGGAGGCTCATGCAATGGGCTGCCCTTGTTACTATTCTTTCGTTGTCCAATGTTTCTTTTATTACTACTACTCTTAAGATAATTAAGATTTGCCATTTTCCTACTTTTTATTTTACAAGGCACGGAAGGATTCTTAATGGAAGCCATTTTGAATGAGACCGACCTGAGTAATACCTGATTGGAAATACATTGTCTCTGATAAAAATTTATTTGGAAATTTCTCACTTATACATTGTGTGATGTGTAATATTTTCATTGCTATTATAACCACAGGTTCTGCACAACTGGGCTTCCCAGTGATTTAGTTGTTGAAGTTGGTGAAATGTCCTTCCATCTTCACAAGGTATATAAAATCTATTTGTTTTTATAACATCTAGGTGATCCGTTATTTATATGGACGGTGTTAGTTTACTCGCGTGTCACTATTTTCGAAGGTCTGTCTTATCTCCAAATTTGTCAAATTGCATGTTTGACTTACAGTCTGCAATAGCATCCTGAAACCATGGTTTGGTGGGTGCAAACTGAGTTTCACCTTAGATATACATGTTTGGTAAAATCACACTTCGGTTATTTGTAACTGAGTTTTGATCTCAATACCATGGTTTGAGAAGGTGCGGTGCATTCATCCAAGCTCGGTTTTTCCAACAGAAAACCAAACATGCGATAAGTTTACATGAAGATAGACATACCCAAGTTTTTCATTGCTTCATTAGCAATATATTATTATAACATAGTAAGAAGTATGCTATGAGGAAAAGAATATCAATTTAGAAGTCCTTTTTCCTTCATACTTCATTCAGTACATGTTTGGTTTTGCATTTTTACACATATAGCTTTTAAGCTAAAATGCTCTTTCTCAATATTTTGATCTTAAGCTTTTGAAAAGCTAATACACACATGTAATGCAGTTCCCTTTGCTATCGAGAAGTGGTGTTATATCCAGATTGATTACTGAAACTCCAGAATCAGAGGAAGAATGTGTCATACACCTCCTTAATATTCCCGGCGGGGCCAAAACCTTTGAACTTGTTATAAAATTCTGCTATGGCGTGAAACTTGAACTTACAGCATCAAATGTTGTGTACATCTGGTGTGCTGCCGAGCATCTTGAAATGACCGAGGAACATGGTGAAGGCAATCTTATTTCACAAGCTAAAACCTTTTTCAGTGAAGTGGTCCTCCGAAGTTGGAAAGACTCTCTAAGAGCACTTCAAACTTGTGATGATGTACTTTCCCATGCTGAAGCACTCCACATTGTGAAAAGCTGCATTGAATCGCTTGCAGCAAATGCATCTAATCACACAAATTTGTTAGGATGGCCTGTACTGGAGCATGGTGGGCCCGTGCAGGGCCTTGGTGGAAGTGTTTTGTGGAATGGAATAAGTACTGCGGCAAGACCAAACAATTCAAGTTCAGATTGGTGGTATGAGGATGTAGCAAATTTAAGTTTACCTCATTATAAGAGGTTGGTAGCTGCTATGGAATCTCAGGGCATTAGGCAGGATATTATTGCCGGTTCTCTTGCTTTCTATGCTAAAAGGTATCTTCCAGGGTTGAATCGACGTCATGTTGCCGGTGAGTCCAGTACCCATCTGATTTTGGGGTCTCCACCATCCGAAGAAGACCAGAAGATTCTTGTGGAAGAGATTGAACGATTACTCCCAATGGAGAAGGGCCTGGTCCAGACAAAGTTCCTGTTTGGTCTACTTCGAACAGGCATGATTCTTCGAGTGAGCTACTCTTGCACGTCAAATTTAGAGAAACGGATCGGGATGCAGCTTGATCAAGCTGCTTTGGAAGATCTCTTGATGCCTACGTTCTCATATTCAATGGAGACACTTTACAACGTTGACTGTGTGCAAAGAATTCTTGATCATTTCCTTGTTATGGATCAGGATACTGGTGCTGCCTCTCCATGTTCAATTGATGATGGCCAGTTGATTGGATCACCTTCACTTACATCAATCACCATGGTTGCCAAGCTGATTGATGGTTACCTGGCCGAGGTTGCCCCAGATGTTAACTTAAAACTTCCGAAGTTTGAAGCTCTTGCTGCTGCTGTTCCAGAGTATGCAAGGCCTTTAGATGATGGTTTATACCGTGCTATAGACATTTATTTGAAGGTACATATCTCTAACAAGTTGTCACACATTCGTTTTGTGCATTACATTCAAATGTTGAGTCCTAAATTTAGTATGCATCATGCCACAAGTTGTCTATTTCTTGTTTTTTTATTTCCTTAAAGAAACTTCAGAAACTGAAAATATAAGTTTTCAAATATATTCTGTTTCTTTCCTTGCACATGTTATTTGACTAGTCAGCACACTTAACAACATTTCATGCTAATTGTGAACTTCTAACTAGTTCTGAGTGAGTCACTGCAGTCTCACCCTGAGTTGGTGGAATCCGAGAGAGAGCAACTATGCCGGCTGATGGACTGCCAGAAGCTCTCATTAGAAGCATGCACCCATGCAGCACAGAACGAGCGGCTACCAATCAGAACAATAGTTCAAGTTCTATTTTTCGAGCAACTCCAGCTCCGGACCTCAATTGCTGGTTGCTTTCTAGTTTCAGATAATCTTGATGGGTCAAGACAGTTAAGAAGTGGTTTGATCGGAAATAACGAAGGTGGCTGGCCATCCGCTGTGAAGGAGAATCAGGTTTTGAAAGTGGGAATGGATAACATGAGGATGAGGGTATCTGAGCTTGAGAAGGAATGCTTAAACATGCGGCAGGAGATCGAGAAGGTTGGTCGTGGAAAGGGATCAAGCACTTGGGGAATATTGTCTAAGGTGTTCGGGTTTAAGATAAAATCTCAGATTTGCAGTGCTGAAGAAGGATCAGTTAGCAACCAGAATAATGGAAATAGTAAGGTTGAGAAGTTGAAGAACAGACTTGTAGTGAAACAGAAGAAAAGTTCTTATATTAGTGATAAAGAATCTGTCTCTTCAATTGTTCCTTCTTAGTGTTCTAAATGTTCATTTACTCAAAAGGTTTTTTCTTTCTATTATGTTACTATGTCACAAACAGGTATGGCTGAGATATTGCTGTTGCGGAAATGGTAGTGATTATTGTTATTGTGGTTATTACGATTCGGATTATGGCATGAAAATATTTTAAATTCATAAATTGAAAAAAATCTTTAATTATTGTATCGAAAGGACATTCATTTTATGTGAATGAAAGAAAGACTCAAATATATGTGGAAACCATTGGGTGGCATGGACATTATGGATGTTGGTCATGGTTTTTATATGGTTAATTTCGACTAGGACGGAGATAGAATGAAGGTTGAAGGTGATGTCAGAAGGCCCATGATGATTTATGATCACTACTACTTATCGGTGAGATCTTGGTATGACCATGTTGGACATAACTGCACCATCAAACCTCCTTAAAAACTCGTGGTGACGAAGAACACCGATGTAATGGTTAATCCTTCCCAATCAGTCTTCATGAAACCTTAGGAAAACATAGCCGCTGATTTTCTGAATAAAATGAAATTGATGATGGTACAACAATGCATACGATTTCAAAAAGGTAAAAATGGTGATTTTAAATTTTTAGTGCAACCCTGATCCCCTCGAAGACTCATGAGCAATGGTTGATCAAGAAAAGGCAACAAAAGAATAAGAATAATTTGTTTCCTTTAAGGGAGAAATTATTGCACACTCCAAAAGAGAAATTGGTCAGTTTTAATAATTTTGGCAAATCAACGACTATTAAGATAATTAATTCAGAAAAGAATCTTCCAATTAATGTGGACAAAGCTAGCGTGGGGAAAAACAACTTTTTGTTAAAATCGAACCGGTCAGGGTACTGGTATAGTGGTACAATGGTTTAACCGGTGGTTCAGTAATTAAACCGCATGCTGGTTAAACCGGACATACCTACTTATATTTATATATATAAAAACTTATAACAAAAAAATTACAAATAGGTAGATACTCAAATTTATAATTCATATTTATAATCTACTCAAAATTCACATAATCAAACATCTTTAAGTCTTTAACAAATTCAAAGTATAAATTATGAAATATATATTAATCCAAAAGTATCACTTAAAAACTGCAAAATATAAATAAATGACACAAGTTCACAACTCACTCTACAAAACACAAAATTTGGATTTTTAATATTTAACACCAAGGAGTCAAAGTTGTCTCATCGATATTATATTTTTCTACCAAATCTTATTTTCAGACACTACTCAAAGATTATACAAATGTCAATGAGATTACACACGAATGTTAGGAACCAAAAAATATAATCTATGTATGCCTTGGAAGCATGTGCCTTGAAGTGTTGAAGAATGGTTGGAAAGATGAGTCACCTTGTAATGAGTTTTTAAGTTTTTAAGTTTTTTTTCAAAAAAAAATATGTGTATAAACCAGCCGGTTCACCGGTTTTGATACTTGACCGGTTCAACACATGTACCGTACCAGTTAGGGGTCGGTTGAACCGACCGGTACGAAATGGTTTTTACAACATTGGAAAAAACCGTGCAGTTTGATAGAAATAACCGTGTAACAATTACTCATGTAACTACTCCCTTCATTCCTATATAACTGTCACTATTTTGAGAAGTATTTTGTTCCTTTTATATGTCACTTTTCCATGTTCAAGAGAGTATTAATTTTTTTCCAATTATACCCTTAAGTCAAAAGTCTTCTCAAAATGACTCTACACAGTTATCCAAAATTATAAATTAATGGATATTGTTGATTCCTGTAACATTACAATTACTCTTTAAAGACACAAAAGAAGGCAAATTTGAAAATGTTGAAGATTCTAAAGAAATAGCTCACGACTTCTGGTTTCTCGTTCGAGCTAGAGATTCTCGCTCGAGCGAGAGAGTAAATTTTAGCATTAAAAAATCTTCTCGCTTGAGCGAGAGAAGTTGCATTTCCACGCCTGAAAACCTCACCCGGGCAAGGCTCCTTCGCTTGGGTGATGGAGAAATAGTAAGTATGAGGTTTTTTGTTTTGAAATAGCGCCTGAGCGAGGCTCCCTCGCCCGTACTAGTGTTTTTTAGTGAATTTCCTTTGAATTATGGCTTGAGCGACCATTAACTCGCTTGGGCGAGGCTAGTGTTGTTCAAAAACATATTCTTCTCTCTTTTTCCTCCTTTTTTCATCATTTCTTACCCACAAACGACAACAATTACTTAAATTCATAAACAATACAAAATTGCTAGATTATTGGAAATTGTATGCGATTACATCATAAATCCACACAAAGTGCCCAAAATCATATACATTTCATTAACATTTTGACACTTAACACCCCAAATCCCATAACATCAAGATGAATCAATGTTTAAATAATTGAGAACTTCTTGTACCAATCCTGGGTCACACTTCAAATGATTGACAAATCCTTGTTCCCTTTGTAGCATTTGTTTCTTCAAATGTGAGATTTTATAATGATTAGAACCTCTGGCTTTCATGATCTCAATCATACATGATTGCAATGTTACAAATATGCAATTAGACTTTTCAGTAGAAAAGTTTTCAAATGAACTCATAACTGCACTCACAAGTTCATCAATATTTTTAGGTGATTCCTTGTGTTGCGATGATTGTATAGCACTGAAAAATCCAAGATCTAACACATTTAAATTAGAAGAGTTTGCAGGTTGGCACATCAAACGAATATCAAACCCATCTTGCGTAGCTACTTTAGAACTCATTATCAGCGTGACTAATATTTGTTCTAGCATTATCTTGTTGAATAAAAATTGGATTCTTGACGTCCTCTCTTGGCCATTTTTCCTTTATAGCAGGAATGACTTTCTCAATCAAAAATGATCTTATCATATCTCTATTGACGGAAGTCATTGCTTTTGTCTCCAAGGTTCCCGCAATTCTGTTGAAACTTGTCCTTTTAGCCAGTTATTTAGTAACAAAGGGAAAAACACCAATTTTTCTAGAGAAAACTTCACTTCCTTGTGAATCAAACTTGGACGAGCTATAGCAACTAAAAACATTACTTTTGTAATGAAATTTTTGCTTTTACATATGTGATATGGATCTTCATCATATGGCAACAAATAATAATTATTAGACTTCTTTGACATGTAGAACCACTTCTCATCAATATGAACAATGTTATTCATACTTTTAAATATTGGATCATGTGGTATATTATAATCTTCCAACATTGACAAACAAAATTGTAGTTGTGGCCTTTTATTTTCTTCTTTCAACAATGGTTTTATGGCATTCGAATGACGACGTATGACACTTGCCTTTAGAAGCCTAAACGCTGAAGTTGAATTAGTATTCAAAGCACAAGCTAAAGATCGAATGGTTGTTCGTTGACGAAATGGGATTTCGCAAATTCGATCATGATCAATCTGAATTCTCTTACGTCCACAGTTTATAGGCTTCCTTTGAGATACATCATGCAAGTCACTTTCTTTTGAACGACGCCATATACGTAGAATAGTTCTTCTAGAAACTGAAAATGGTGAAGCCACAGTATCTATCACTCCTTTCTTTACTCTTCCATCAACTCTATTTTGATGTAGAACATGATAAACAGTTGCATGTTCTTCATTACTAAGGTATTTTAACTTTTTATTCATGTTTCCTTCCAAATTTGTTTCATTAACCTCCATATCTATTTAACATTAAAATACATAAAATAATAAATAAATAATCATTGTAAAAATAAAATAAATTGAACACGTGGAACAAGTTTAAAGGCTTAAAATAACTAACAAAATTTAAATGATTTAATTAATAAATCAATAATAAATATAAAAATTAAAGAATTAAAAGCAAAAAATAATATTGATACCATTATTTAAATTTGCTTCTGTCGCGTCTATATTTGCATTATTCTCTTCTCCTGTTTAAAAACACAAAAATAATTAACATAAAAAAAACAATCCAAATAATAAATTATATAACACACATAAAAAAATAAAACAATAACATATGTTGATCTCCTTCCGTCCAAATCTTTTCATATACAAGAAATGGATTGTAAGATAGAGAAATAAGGCATCTATGTTGGGCATACACTTCGGACCAAAGATTAAAAATATAGGCAGATCATTCTCCTAATTTAGTTGCTTGGACTGTGGATATTTAGGGAGTTCTTAATTTAATTCAAAACACTGTGCATGACTAAAAAAACGGTTTATTTACCTCTAAATTCTGCATGACGAAAAAAATTTAAAAACAAAATATATTATCATACCCTATGAAGCACGGATTCGCCAAATACCCCCGCGTGTCGGTGTCCAACACGGATACGCTCAGATTCGCGAAGGATACGTGTCCATAGAGTATCCAAAAATAAAAAAATAAAAATAAATATCAAGACACGTATCAGATTCATTTTCAATAAAATATAGAATATATAGATTCGTTTTCAATAAAATATAAGATATATAGATTCGTTTTTATGATAAGATAGATTTGTTTTCAATAAACACTCACTTTCACATCATACCAACTTACCATCACACCACATTGACCCTTGAATAGCTGGTATTTTCCGATCCATAACGTCGTCGGCAGGTGCTTAATGTTACTGCCTCTACCGCCATAGGTATGTTGTGAAGAGCAAACAGAAAAAGGGGATACTAAGATGTGGGACATTGCTGGAGATGCGTGGGAAGACTTTGATAGTGCTGGAACTCTTTAAGTGGCTACACTATCTCTAGATGAACCAAAAATAGAAGTTGTCCTCTTTACAGATGATGGTAACGGAAGAGATGAAATTGATACTATTTCTGTTTCTAGGGCTAAACAATAAGCAATTTTATGAATTATTCTATTATATTTTCTAGGTTTGATACTTTGAATTTTGGAGGACAATGATTTTCAATTTCCATTATATTTTTTACATTGAATATTTTGATTTACACTTATAATTTTATCATATTTTATGTATTTTTTTATTAATTTATACACGTATCCATGAACGTATCGTATCCTACATTTTAGAAAAATGTGTATCAACGTATCAGATACATACCGTATCTAATACACGTATTCGTATCTGTGCTTCATAGATCATACCCATAGTGAAGCTACTTTCTCCATTCATATCTGCACCACATGGCTTCTTGTTTAAATCCAAAAAAACATGGTTTAATTGTGATGATTGTAGAGAATGAGGAAGAGCATTGAGATCAATAAAGTAACTTTCTTCAATATCAACATTTAAATCTAGAAACGCGACCATTACCTCGCTTGGGCGAGGCTAGTGCTATTCAAATACATATTCTTCTATCTGTTTCCTCCTTTTTTTTCATTATTTCTTACCTGCAAACAACAACAATTACTTAAATTCATAAACAATACAAGATTGCTAGATTATTGGGAATAAAGAATGAAATTACTAGCAAAGTTTTAAAAATTATGGCGATAAGTTAAATTGAAATTTCGGTGGTAAACAAATTTTAATTTAAATTCTAACCAATTTTTTTATTTTTCACTTTGATTTTTAGGAGGGAAAGTTGTTTGGAGGCAAAGTTTTTTAGAATATATGAATTGGAGTAACGAAAAGACAACACTTGAGTAATGAGATAAGTATAGTCTCAAGTAGGAATAATTGTGCAAAATGATTGAAATTTATGAGCATAAGAGATAAAGGGTATTATAGGAAATTAATATATAATTTTACTACATTAATTGACTTTCTTAATATATGTGTCAAAACCTTAAAGTGACAGTTATATAGGAACGGAGGGAGTAACGTCTAGTCTCGTGGGGGAGAATAATTTGAAACGAATTGATCTAGTGGTATAAGGTCATGTTAGATTCTCATAATAATCAAAAGGAAGGTTCGATATCGAAGAGACACTTGTTAGAAGGAGAAGGGGTAGTCACACACTCCAAAGTAAAAGATACCTAAAACGTGAGAAGATACCATTGATAGTACAAAAAAAAGTCTCAAATGAAAAATGGTCTACGTGTACACGTGCATTTGAAAAAATGAAGATTATTGTTTGGAATATTAGAAGGAGCGGCTAATGTGGGGAGAGAGATTTTTATATTGCAAAACTTTGCAGGTGGCATTTGGGTACTCATTAGATACCAAAACCTCTTTTCTATCGACATCCATGATGTCCATAGGCACATTATATCCTTTTAACTTTCTACTTTGAATGTTGTTTCCATCGTGCTCTAGCTACTCAACATTGACATTTCATGTTCCACCAATGTCTCCTTCTGAACCCTCCTATAAATTGGAGGACAAAAATCACACGTAAAAAATTAAGGAGATTAAAATTGTGCAATTGAGAAACTTATGGAGCAAAAGTGCATTTAGCCCAAAGATTTATTATTAATGAATTTTTAATTATCCTATAATTGCTAAACACATAATTTTTTTGATTACCCAATATATAGTGTGTGTTCTCCACATTACAAAATCAAGACAACTAATCAAATTTAACAAAAAAAATTAGAGTAATATTATAAATTGGCTACTAGTGGATGAATCCTATATTCAAAAGGTCAATGAGCATATAAGTTCGACAAGATAGGCTAGCATTGGAAAATTGTACTTAACAATTTAAATCCACATGACACACGTTTATGTGTACCTTTATCTCATTAGTTTTAAATCCTCAAAAAGTTTTATACTTTTCTTCTTTGATTAGTTTTAGTATTCATCTACTTTAGTTGGTATTATGAAAATACATAATCTAGGTTGCTAACATGGTAGCAAACCAAATCTACAAGCCACACACATGCTTAATGTTAGGGAAGAGGTTTTAAACTGTGGTCCGTAACTGAAATTTAAAATCATGATCAATGATTTAAATTGCAAACCATATTACATGATGCAGCTGTAATATTACTATTGTAGTGATTGTCACAACTACATCACATAACACTAAATCACAATAATGTAGCTACATCAAACTGTAACACATTCGCATCAGACAATATTTGGACCACATCGGATCGGATTAACTACAACCATGACCGCAATTATAGTTGTAACCCCAATTTAGAATACTTATCATGGTTATGATGAGCCATAACTTTTACCAATTTATCATAAAAAATCACATATCTATTTTTGGGTGTGTTGAAGTTGGAAAGGGAGTAACTGAAGATTATGGTTCGGTGACACTAAAGGTTCACTCTCAGTGACATGAAAAATAAAGGACATTAAAATTGATAAAAATCTAAAGATACATCATGCATGAAACTTCATTGTTTTTATTTATATGGCACCAATGTTCTTAAGGCCAAGAACAACTCCAACTCCAATGATGTGGCCAACAGTTCCACAGGCCAATGTATCAGCAAGGGTGAATCCAGCTGGGTCACCAGTCTGCAACCCTGAGTCCCTCACTTCAAGCTTTAGCCCTGCAGTTGCTTTTCTGTTTGCTGATGGAGCCAATCCAAATCTTCCAGCAAACAGCATTATGCTTGTAGAAGCCACTAAAATCTGCACATGCATGCACATAATTACCGATAAGAGGCGGCATAGTACACGAGGCTCTCACTTAGTGTGATCGAGGAACAGTAGATGTATGCAATCGAAGAGATTGTTTCCTAGATTTGAATGCATAAACTTCAAGTCACTAGGCAAACAACCCTACTGCTATGCATAGCCTAACCTTCTATGTAAGACTCCAGACCTGACATGTTATACACCATGAATCTACTCAAGCTTAAATACTATCTGCAGTATTCTATCCCCTAAAGGGAGCATCCCGTGACTCGAAGGACTTACAGTCATTGATTCCATTGAGTTACTACCACTAAGTTATAGTAATCAATAACTGTAAGTATCTAATATTATGAGTTTGAGTCACTAGAGATTTCCTTCAGAGAATAAAATAGTGCATGAGTAAGTGGCATGCTCAATGGATTGATGATAGATAGCATGTCAAGAATGTGGTGTTATACTCTACATAATTATTATAGATAAAGGAAATTGCAATTTTAAGTTTGTAACAAGTGCTTTTGTAAGTTATAATTTGTTCAACTCTATAACCAACTTTCACTAATAATTAAATGTATTCTCCCACACTTACTATGTTATAGGCAGTTATTTCTGCAACTAAAATTTCACAATTTTTCTTGTCCTAAATAAAAATTATATTTATCTTATTTTTTTTATTAATTATCTATACAAATCTAAAAAAATAACAACAAAGCCAAAAGAACAACAAAAGTAATCCCTAAGTTTTCCATGAAAAATTACTATTTCTTTATACAACAAAATTTGACAATTCATAATTACTATGCATTATAGAAAGTAAAATTCAGACTTTAGAAGCTGTAACATTTTCTGATTTTGGTACCATTATGCAGTCAATAATTCATAAGAATGTTGCATGAATGAATGAGTTCTTCTTAGAACTCAATTAGTACTGTATTTGTACTATTTAAATGCATCTATTATCCATAGACTATTTTGAAGTTAGATGATTAAACAAAAGAAACACTTAAAAGTGGAATTGATTCTCAAGTCTTGAGATTGTACCAGATTAGTTGGAGAACCAATGAAGTCACAACGAACACTCAAAGCACCCTTCCCTCTGCGCCTCATGGGTTGTACAGCAACCTGCACAATGATGCAAAGAAAATTCACAACCAAACCTAAGTAGTTACAATCATATATCATATATATTACAGTGATTAATGTTTTAAATTGTATTTCTCAATTGTAATTATGGCCGCAATATAGCCGTTTCGGGAATATCCACAACCAGTGATTCATAGGACGGATGGTATCATGTGTTGCAGGCACAATATTGTAGTTGGTTGATCACCTAAACTGCATCACATTGCAACTGTAGTGCCATACCAAATCATAATGATTTGACAACATCAGCTCGTAGCGCAACCACATAAGACAGTATTTGGGCTGCGTCAAACCACAACAAACCGCATTGAATTCGAAAATATATTTTTATTCACAGAAAAAGTCACACTGTAATGACCACAATCACAGTAACAATAACTATGACAACAATCACAACCATATCCACAATTTAAAATACTTTGTACGACAGAATCACGACCACACTTGCAGCTCCATTAGCCATATTCACTTAAAACTCCGGCCACATCTTCCCACAATCTTTTGTAAATACAACATAACTGCAACCATAATTTAAAACACGAGAAACAATATATGATGATGCTGACCAAGTTTTGCACCGGTGTTGCTGAGGAACTGGGTCTAAGGCCATTGAATTGAGGAAGAGTTGTCATCAAAGAGGTTGCCATTTGTTAAAACTCAAAAAGGAGAATAGATTGTTGAATCTCTATACCTTAATCAGTCACTATGATGTGATAACATGAAAGTGAATCTAATAATAGATAGCCACATAACAAATTTGTGGTTTCAAAGAGTCAATATTAGATCTCCTTAGATACTTGTTTCCAATGTGGCATTATCTTATTTGATTTGATTTTTGAGGAATGGATAATGTCCTAGATGCTTCGTCTTCTGATAATTTTTTCTCTCACCATATATATCACTTTTATGTATTATTTCACTTTTATTGGTTACAAAATTTAAATTTAATATATATTTAATTCAAGTTTTACTTTTCTAACCAATAAAAAATAAATGATATATAAAACAACACAAATTTTGACTCTCATGAGGATTTGAATGATCTCAAACGATTATTATAGTCATTATATTATTTAATGTGTAAATATAAATGACAAGTCATGTAATCTATATCTATATTATATATAAAGTAAAAATATATTATAATTATCTACATGACATAATTTTCACTTACTTATTTTGCCCTTATAATTAATAATTATTACAATATTTTTTTATACAATAAAAAATATAAATGGAAGTTAGAGAAAGTTACCTTCATTAAATATAGCAAACTACCAATGTTTTTTTTAATAATATCACAATTCATTTATATATTTTTTATCAAAAAATTATAATATCATATACAATTTTCTAAAATGAAATATATAAAAATTAAATATTCAATATCATAGACACGAAGTGACTGCCGACGCGCTAGTATTGATAATAAAAAACTCTTACCCATACATATTTTTCCTCATATTAAAATCATTTTTTAATTTTTGCTCTTGAATACCAAATCTGGCTCTAGCTTATGTCGGAAAGGATCCTAAATTCCTAATCTCTCCACTAATATTTTCAACAATTCATTCTATTCTCTACTTTTTATTTGTCCAAATGTTAAATAACATTCAATTATATCTATAAAATGTTTAAATGTATTTTTATATTACATATCAATCAAAATTAAAAGATGATTATTTCAAGTATTTTCTTAACCTAAATGTTTACATTTATTTTATCAAAATTAAAATATTATTATTTAAAATATTTTCTTAGCATGGATCATAATAAAGAATTAAAAATAATAAAAGATCATTGGAAAATTAAATCAGTACTTCTTATAATACATTGAATACTTAATTTATCAATATCATTTTATACTGTAGGACGATAAATCTAATAGAAGTGCTGCATTGCACAGTTACCAGAAATTAGAAATCAAGTTGCTTGAAATTTAAAGATCAAAGTGCACATAACTTTTAATTGAAGGATGTAAAAAAAATTCCAAAACAATAATTGAAAAAGTAAAAGAGTTTTTTTTGTTGTATTATCAATTGTATCCCTCATCCTATAAGTAAGGAATTAATCTCTTTCGAAATGTGTGATTGTTCCTTCCAACTAATATCACTCCCAAAAATTAAACCATTAACCATGGAAATGAAAAGGGTAAACGTAGCCTAGAGAAAATGAAAGAAGGTAACGTGCAGATCAACGCATGCCTGTGAGGATAAAAGTTCGTGGGAATAATTTCCAACTCAAACCAAAAAAACATGGATCTAACATTAATACTCTCTACCATCTAAGTTTTGAAACAATTTTCAATTGCTACACTTACGAGAACAGAATGAACATGGATTATTTATGATACATTGTTCCACCCATTTAACCAATCTAATCTAATAAGATTAAGACTCGGATGTTGAATTATAACAAGATGTAGGGCAAAATCTAAGTTTGATCCATGTTGGTGTTGTACACTTACAACTAACAATAACTAAGATTTTGTAGTACATCTTGTTACAATTCAACAACAACTAAGTGTTAATCCACTATATAGGATTGACTATGAGACAATATTTGTTGTAAATTGTGTCACTGCATATACCATAAATCTATGATTGGTTGAAAAAATATTTTGAAGTTAAAAAAATAATAATTAATTATTTTTATGACCAATCATAGCTAATGGTACATGCGGTGACACAATATGTGGGACAACAGATGTATACCCATTGACTACATGGACCAAACGATGTCATAATGTTTTATCATAAAATCATATTTATTGACAAAACATTGATTTGTAAAATTTTGCTAATCGTTTCGCTTATTGTTTTTCTTGACCTCACTTTTCCTCTAAGAATTAAACTAACCTCAATTTGATATGCAATCTTTATTGTGGCCTTTATCAGTGTCCCCACAATTGCAGAAATCACCTAAGGCAGAATTGTTTCTTCACATTTGTAATTTCAACACTTAGTGTCTAGTTTGAGTTGAGGAATGTGTAATAGTATTCTGTCTACAATAAATTTCACTCCGATAGACCATGTAGAGAATGTCAACTTGAAAATATTTGAGAATGATAAAATCCAATAAGTTTATAATTTGTAAACTGTAGAGGTTATTTTAAAATTTCAGATACCAACATATAATTCAATAAAAGTAGCTTATAGGTCATAGACATATAAAGGAAGAAAAAACATGGATTACATGAAGCAAAACTCAAACATTAGACTGTTAAGGTGAGTACAAGCAGCATCTAATTAACTTAGGTCAGAAAAAATATATCCTCAACAAGGTAAGTATTTCCAGTTACACAAACTTCTCAATTTTCTATCTGGAAGGCAACATTTGAGAAACACTATCCAATTCTCACGTGTCGGCTTCGGTAGACCTGGTTTGTCGTTGTACCTCTTCATCGGTATTCCTTAGAAATTGATCCCAACCACTTCCTGGGCTGGTATCCAAGTAATCATATGGAACTGCTGTTTTCAAACCTGGCCGAACAGCACAACGATCTTCAAGGATTCTAAACTCCAAATCATTATCATCGTCATCTCCATCACTACCAATATGCTCTAATTCATCCCACGTAAACAACAATGGCAATGTAAAAGCACCCCAAGGGTTGAAATCCACAACCTTAACTCTCTCATCCTTTGTAACATAAACATCAAATGTGTAGTTTTCAGACTCAAATCTAGATTTCACGCGATCCTTGAAAAATGCCTGTATCAGTAATAGAAGACTATTCTTCTTTTCAAGCAGAATAGGATAAAAAGTAGTAACCTCACGCTGAGAAATACCGACTAGTTTTTGACCTCGTACAAAACAACGAAATTCCATGTCAGGCTGAAGGGATTGATACCACTTACGGAGGGCAAGAAAGAAACTCTCAGGTCTGGATGAAGATTTATCAATGCAGGAATCATAAGCATGACATAAGTCATGGACTAATGAGTCCGATGCTCGGAACAAGAGTGCAATCTCAATGAAAGTGGTGCATCTTAGGGTACCTGCAGTACTTATCCAAGCTGAATCTTTTGGTGCACTCCAATTCAACTTAGGGAAGACTTCACCCCCAAGGGACTCAATGGACTCCTTAATTTTCAATTCAAGTTCCGGGAACGAAGGAGGTGGAGAAGGTTCTTCAGCTTCATCACCAGATCCTTCGGAAACCTGAAAATCTTCTTCTTCTGCAGGATTATGGACTCTATTGGGTAAGGCATCTTGGTTTAAGATCGAAACTGGCAACACGAAAGGCCCGGAATCATCAAGAAGGTACTGAACAAAAGACTCCGGAAGTTGATGGATTAAGGTCTTGATGGATATAGATTTGAACTTTGGGTACCATTCCTGAATCTGACATCTATTCACCTCTTCCTCTTTCATATTCTGTAAACACTGATTTATCTCTCAAATAAATATATGGCTGAACTTCCTTTTCATCAACTATCTAGTATGCAATAGCCAAGAAACATGATATGATTAGTGATTAATTATTGAAACATAATTGATTATTACAACAATATGCTCTGTGGAAAAAATAACTTCAGGTTATAGCATCGTTCGATCCATGTAGTCAATCTCACCTAGTGAGGTAAAAGCTTGGTTGTTGTTTTTGTTGTATTCAACCAACCACCTCTTAGATATGTGGTGTCAAAACAACATTAGATCATGGTTAGCGTATATCATTTAAAATTTAAAGTCAGTTTGTAGACACTCAAATATGTTAAAGGACCAACAAGGTGTTGGTCTAGTGGTGTAAGGCCCCATTGGATCCCCAAGGTCGAAGGTTCGATTCCTGGGAGCGACACTTGTAGGGAGCGTAGCCACAAACCTCAAAAGGGATTAGTTCCTCACCCAAAAAGGTGAGAGGATACCCTTGGTAGTACAAAAAAAATATGTTAAAGGGTGAGATGATTTTAACAGAAATTATTTTAAGTGAAAAATAATGGCAATTGTAGAAATTGGAAATTTCCAAGGTAGAAGAACAATACACTTTTAATAAGAAAAGTGGAAAAGGGACCAAACATATGATTCTGAGATTACATGGAAGTATGGAACATATAACAAACAGAAACATGAAGATTATCAGGTATGACAAATTACATACTCATTACTCAGAGTTGTTGTTTTGAATTTCGGACCACAACTGCAATTGTGGTCACATTATTGTGATTTTAATGGTCTCTTCAACAACAAAATAATTGCAACCACGATTCAAAAATATGCTCAGAATCAGAAATAGTTTTTCTCTAATAATAACAACAGAATAGCAATCATATCCTTGGAAGAATACAATTATTAATAAATCCGCGTGACAATTATTCCAGAAATTACATCGACCTTACTTAAGGTTTATGTTGCCATTACACTTACCACCATGATATTTGTGTTGTCAATGTAATTTCTAAAACAAGGGAGATATCATGTGCAGTCAAGCCAAAACTCACATGAATTATTGTAATTTCCCCTAAGACCTATTATGTTACAGAATTGAATAGATGAAAAAAACAACATACATATTCAGGACCTTGAACAAACTTATAACAGAAACAACACCAATGCTAAGGGTGATTATAATCAAGTAGAGGGACACAAAATGGAATAACATTGGTTTATATGAACAAGTTAGACTCAGCCACAAATAGTTGTTGAAACCCATGGCATTAACAAGCTCAAAAATGGAAGAACCAATCCAATTTATATCTAAACCAACTAAGTCTAACACACTGCTTGGTTCAAATGAGAAGGGAAATATTCATCCCTTATTTGGTTTGGTTATTTCAAACAACCTTTATTTTCACTCGTGTCCTTAAAGTTTGCGAAGGGAAGGAATGGAAAATAAAACTAATATACTAGTACAGTCATATCATATATATTTTCAATACCCTTGCCCAAATTGAATAACTCAAACACAAACATATAACTACACTAAGATACATTGGTTGAGAAAAGAACATGTTTCTCTATCATAACTATAGACACTGAACAAATAGCAAATAGTTTGTCTTCAATCTTTTGTGATAGAGGATAACGGCTACAAAGTAACCACATTTTATATATTAATGTATACTGTAATTGGAGATGAAAACAAGACTTATAGAAAAAAGACAGCTTAGTGCACGAGACACTGACCTAATGGAGGTTTAGGGAGGTTAAAAGTATACAGTCTTGCACTCGCAAGCAAAATAGTATGTTTACAGGATTTAAACCTATGACCAAAGTTGTAAATAACAGTTTCGGCAGTGGTTTTGGAAACTTTAAGAACCTTGATGTTTCGGACAATTGTGAACATTTACGATCAATGTGGCCACAATAATGGTAGTGATATGGTTTCTCAATTACTCCCAAAACCTTGATATATCAGTGTCTATAACAGTCACAGACCCAGAATTAAAACCTTGACTATAACCTTAGTTCACAAGTCAAACAATTTAACATTAGGCAGAAACTGACACTCGAAACCAAGACTTATGTCTACACATAATAACCTGAAAATTCTTCCCTGGTTTGAACACGGATCTCACACTTCATGCCTACTACCATTGTTGCAAATTGCAGACCACAACAAATGATACAAAAGCAATACTGCGGTTGCGGTAACCTCCACAACTGTAAGAAAATTGCAGTGTAATACTGAATCACAATTATGTGGTCGCATCATATCACAACACAATCACATCGGGCCTAACCAAATTAAAATCAGTTTTTAATCATAAAAAATTCACACAACAACGGCCACAATCGTAATATTCACAATCATGACCGGAACTATAATTTAAAATACTGCCTACTTCTCTACCAACTGAGCACTGATTCGTATTGGTTTGAAACTATTAAAAAAATGGTAAACAAAAAACATGATGCACATAAAAGATAAAAAAAAGGTTGAACAAGAAAAGGAAAAGGATGAAAAATAATTGAATTCCCTAACAATGAAATAATAATATATTATTATAAGATACTCTATGCTATTAATTATATGAATGTTATGAAACCCAGAAATAAAAAGATGACTGAAATTGAAATCATACCCAGATTGTTAATTTGGATTTAGTTGCAGTCTCATTTCTGAAGAGGGTTTAGGCTGAATAGGTTGAAGATAAAAGAGGATACTTCTGGAATTAAATAACTTAACGAGGGTAATTCAGTAAATATGAGTTATCTGCTAATGATATCTGGGCTGTTAGTTAAACCATCGGTTTAGATAAATCTATATCTATCAACTTAAAATTTCACTAAAAAATATAGTCCTTAGGTTAATCTTATCATCCGGATTAACCCCAAATAACAAATTTGAAAGAGTATAATATCTATGAATTGTTATTGTAAATATTTTTACACAGTTAATACACCATTCATTATTTAGATTATTTTATTTTTTTGAAAAGTAATTAGTAATTAGATATGAATGTTAAGTTATACAGTAACGATGTATAAAACTCATATACTACTATTACATACACTTTTTCCTTAATTTGAAACCGTGAGTTTTACTTATAGTTTAATATTTATGCACCAGATTGATAAACTTCTATCATGATGAATGATGTGTATGATATAAAAAACGATGCATACATATTAATTTCTTCTACTGCAATTTGTTGGTATTTTTTCTTGCTAGGTATTAGGGGTGTTCAAATCCAGACTGGTCCAAAACAAAAACCGCAACCTGATCCAAAGTAGACCGAAACTGCAAAAACCGATCCACGCCGTCCTCCACCATGCCTCTGTCCATGCCCCTATCTACGCCTTTGTCCATGCCCCTATCCACGCCCTCCTCCATCACGTCCCTATCCACGCCCTCCTCCATCCTCTCTCCTTCACCACGCCCTCTTCCATCAACCGCCACTTTCTTCGTTTTGGGTAAGTGCACTAATATTATGGTGTTGGGTGTGAATGAAGAATTCGGGCTTCACAGTGTTGTTACTGTTACAGTTGCTGTTGTTATTGTTGATATTATTGCTATTGTTGTTGTTTACTTTAGTGTTGCTATTGTTGTTTACATTTTGCTGTTGTGTTGCTGTTTTTTAATGTTTTTTGATTGATTAGATCATGAAATTGTTAAAAATGATTGGATCATTAGACTATTTTGATGTTTCTAATCTTACTACTAAAAGAATCAAACTTTTCTTCATTGTTCTGGTTGTTGCCTTGTTGGTGTTGTAGGCTGAAATTGAAGGGATTTATATGTTAATATCTAAAAAAAGACCGACCCAAACCGGACCGAAATCACATATAATATTTGGATCGGATTGGATCGGACGTTTTAATATAAATGGACCCGACCGGACCGTATACTAATTACGCGTTTGGATCGGGTAATTTTTTGCTTAAAAATTGTTCCAAATAGACCGCGAACACCCCTACTAGGTATTGTATAATATAACTAAGGGTAGAAACATGTCACACCGCCTATTAGGAATCTATTACTTGGTCATGTTAGGTTAGGCCAAACTTTTTTTCGTCAACAGGTCAGGCTCAAACTTTAAAAAAAATCTATTTAGCTTAGTAGGTTAGGCTTTGGGACATCTAAAAGACCTATTAAACCTAACAAGTTGACATATTTAGTTGTATTATATAGCAGGTCAAACTTTGAGACATTTAGACTCTGATTTTTTTTAAGCAGACTAACAAATCAGACCTAGACTCCTATATGTTATATAGACCCGATATGTTTAAGGCAAAGTCTGATCTGACCTATTTTCACTCTTAAATATAACATGCAAAGGGTTTGCATGAGCATCTTAATGTGAAGGAAAATGATATATTTTCCTACTAAATCATCTTACTCACAAGAAAATGACATATATCACAAAATGATACTTTGTTTATTCATGATTGATTTATAAGTGAGATATATCATTGTTTTATAATATAAGGAATTATAGGAATATATAACACTAAAGATGTTCCTCCTATTGAGGGTACCTGTTCTTGTATGGTTTAAAGAAGGCACATACTTAAGAAACAAATGAAATTAGGAAACAAATAATCCAAGACCAGACACAAGAACAAATTGCAAAGCAAAATATGAGACTTAAGAATGTTTGTGGGAAAATGAGATTATGTTTATATAGAAGAACATAACTACATTTTACATCTACAAGAAAAATTCATATATTTTGGCATCTCAAAGAAAATTTAAGAATCTAAACTCATGAAGAATCAACTTCCTGCCATGCCTATCAAATAGATATTGAAGACCAAATCGCCAATGTGTTATGGGCAATTGATTAAGGGTATTTTGGAGATGTGATTTCTCTTAAATCAACATAATGCACAAATGGCTCGCAAAAATTAGATGCAATTAGGGTTGATAATGATCCGAATAAATTTGATTTTTGTTCAAAACTCAATTTGTTTTTAGCTCGAAAAGTTTGGTTTATAAACCAAACGAATTGAACTTGAGGTAAACATTAAGCTCATTAAATAAATGAACCAAACTTGAGTCAAGTACACTTCAACTCGTTAGGTTCATGAACTAACTCGATTATACATATTTATAAAAATATGTTTATATATTTTATATTGTGAATGCCCCATTTTGTCTCACCCGAAAAGTCCAACAAAACTAATTTAAAAAAAAATGATTTTAATAATATGATGAAAAAGGAAGGTGCATAATAAAAACAAATCAACTTGATAAAATACTTAAATTAGATCTGATTCAAAAACAAATAGTAAATGAAAGATTTCATTTTGAAAAAATAATTTGTGGAAGAAGATAATTTCATATTTCTCACTCATATTAAATGGTGATAATATATGTTTACAAAGTTTGTCACTTCATGTGTCATTTATAGTGATTGGTTAAAAAACACACTTTTAAGTTCAAAGATTAATAATAATTAAGTATTTTTCTGACCATTCACATCAAATATCGCATGTAGTGACACACTTTGTTGGATAACTCATATGCACTTATAAAAATGGGGTATAAATGACTTATTGAATATTTATAGGCTAGATACAATATCGGTCAACATCTCTCCCAATTTTTTATTTCCTTTACAAATAAAAATAAAAGTAGTTAAAGATTATTTAGACTCAATAGTAGTGGTAGGGATGACAATAAAAACTGAACATGTAGGTACTCGTCCGAATTCAACCTGAATTTAATAGGAAAAACTCATTGTGATTAGGTCGGGTTCGAGATTTACCTGATTTTAATTTTCAAGTTTGGGTTTGGTACTACTAATACCCTACCTCGTATCCACCCCGAACTCAGTGATTTATAAATATATCATATGAGGGGCTTTTGTTAGCTGTTGAGGAAAAGTCACAAGGTTATGAGTTCTTACACTAAAACAACTCATATGTTAAAACAACCTACATTTACATTGAATTCCTTATATTGAGTGTCTCAAGCACGAGCTCCAACACCTTATATTGGGGCTGGATTGTTTGTGAACTATTTTGTTTATTTGATCATTTTTTTCTTTCTCTAGTTGTACTTATGTTCTATTAAATTTTAATGTTGTATTCTTTTTAAGATTATATTATCCTATTTGTTCATTGTAAATGGTGGAGGTGATGATTGGTAAGTTTATTTGAAGTTGGTGGCTTTCAATTATCTTTTCTTTGGTTTTTCTTCTTTGCTTTCAAAACCATATTATAGTTAAAACAACCCATGTTATGAAATTAATTTTCGGGTTCGGGTTATTCGAAATTAAGCGGGGACGGGGATGGTAACATTATTTTCAGCCCCGTTGAGTTTGAGTTTGGTTTCGGATTCTGAATTTCAGGTTCGGGTTTGAGTAAGCACAAACCCGATACTCATCTGCCCCATTGCCATTATTTCTCCCCACGAACTTTCATTTTTTAAAATAAAAAATAAAAAATATTAAGTGACTTCATTGACACTTATTAGCCTAATAATGGAGTGATTCCATTTTAAAAAAATATAAACATGTGTGATTTCCCTTTAATTTTAATTTTTTAGTTAAATAAAAAGTTATTCTATTCATTTTTTGAAACTTTATAAAAATCAAATAATTTTTATTTTTACTCACATGTGAACAAAAGTAATTATTTTGAGATTTTTATAAAATCACCAAGAAAATTCTACCAAAGCAGAGCATTTTGTATACTTTTAATTTTAAAGTTGAATCAATAAGGAATCGCAATAATAATCTAAGACTTCATAAAATTATTAAGAGATTTATCTACATATTCTAAAAACAATCTTAAACCCAATATTTAAATTTTAAATAAAGTCAATCAATTAAAGATTTGATTCTAAATAAAAAAAATAAATTGTTTTAATTGATTAGAGGTGTATTAATAAGAGAGATTCCCTTTTATTTTGAAAAGTTTCAAATCCCTCCTAAAATAGAGGTCTTGAGCACATGAAAAATGAACAAGAAACACATTAGAAAAATACCAAAAACAGAGAGTAATACTTATACACCAGACACACTACTCCAAAAGTACCAAAATTGATGGATAATTAATTACACATTTCTAAAAAAAACATCAAATATTAAAAAGATGAGATTTTAGTTAAGCTTTCTATCGAACATAAGGATTGTACTTTGCTCATTTAAGTAAAGACACGATGTTAAAATTAAAACATCCCTCTTATTCAAAATATAAAATCTTCACTCAGGTTAAAATTAAAATATCGCCTCATCTTCAAAATATAAAAAAAAACTCAATCAATAAACCATTTTCTATCAAATTACTTGTAGCCTTGATTATATAATACTCATAGGGATACATACGAGCAAGATCCAATCTTGTTAGACACAACACAAAAATAAAAATAATTTCCCTTTAATAAAAAATAGTCGAACAAATTTGAGTATAAAGTTAGTCCATACAATTAGTGACAGATGGTCTACTATGAGCGGATGAGTGATAATACATTCTCTATTTTGTAATTGACTGCTGAATCCAAATTTCAAAGACCAACATATTCCTAAAAATAGGTTGAAAGAGAGTTTTCTACATTTTGACTGCAAAAATATAGTGGTGACCCAAAAACATGTTGTATATCTAATACTCAACCGATAATTAGGGCTCAACATATACACATATGTATATTTACGTATGTATGCAGAGAGTAACTCTAATGAGAACAATTCTTATATAAAACTTATGATAACAATAAATCTGGACCTTGTAACTAATCATGGATAGTTAGGAATAAAAGTTAGTTATTGGTTACATGATAGTCATGTGCTCGTATCTTTTAATCTTGACCATTCAAATAAGATCTAGTGCTCCACATTAAATATTCTCATTTCTCACAATAGTGCATTATTCTCACATGAGTCACTCTTTATGTATGCATATGTGTGTATATGTGCATATATATATATATATATAGAGTATTTAGTTTCATATATGTTAAATAAATAATTGTCATTCGAATTGACGAACTGAACCAATTGAACTAATGAGTTAAGTTAAACATTGCGCAAGCTCTTGACGAACTAAACCAATTCGAGTTGACGAGTCGAACTAAACAATTCACAAACATCAATCGATCTCAATTTGAGCTCGAAAAATAGCTCATTTCGAACTCAAGTTGAGTTTTGAGTAATATTTTAAGAGTATAACCACCATCAAATAATAGTGATCTTTGGGACTGTTAAATCCTAAATCAATTTTCCCTTATCAAGATCAAGCAAAGGTGAAAGAAGGTTATGCCTACAACTTACCATGGTCTATGCACATTGCATTTAATGTATAATGGCATGTAGCACTTAGGTCATAATGAAGCTTGAGTGAAATTTACTTATAAACTTATTTTTCTTTCGTTAAAAAGTGGAAATTGAGAGAAGAAAGAGAGGTGAAAAAGAAAGATATGAGAAGTAAAGTAGATTTTTTATTGTTTAGTAAGATAGAGAGATAAGAGAAATATGTATTATGAATTTTTAAATAACAATATACATACACTAACCAGAAAAGAAATATGTTCTCTACAAAAGTGAAGAGAAATCATTTTGTGTGGGTCTCATGTCACTTTTTCTCTCTCCTCTCACTTTCTCCATTAAACCAAAGAAGAGAAAATTGATGTTTCTCTTCAACATCTCCTTTTTCTTTTCTCTTTCTCTTATATTTACAAATAACTAAAAACATGCAAAGAAGTGAATGCATGACTATGACAATATAAAATGGACTTGACGGTAAGGATTGAAATATCATCGCATGTAATATAAAGAGTGTGTTGGACTTGACCGCGACTGGGGATTCTGTAACTATTAGAGAGTTTCATTATTACTAAGGCATGAGAATAGTGAAGAGTCATAAGTGAGACGCCATGTTTTGAACCAAAATCTTAAGGCTTTAGTTCCATGGGTCTTTCCACTTATAAACTCTCTATCATTCTTCCCCTCATATCCAATGTGAGATTTCACACTTGAATAAACCCAACAATCTCCCCCTCAATTATGAATACCATACACTTATTGGCTCATTCCCCCTTAAGTCCACCATGTCTCATCCGAACCATCGACTCTGATACCGCTTGTTGGGAACAATCTAGCTATCATATAGTAAAAGAGAACAATAACACAAGGAAAGTACCATTGTTGGTGCAGCGGAAACGATCATTGCATAATGTTGGCCACAAACAATCAAATAAAGTGCATAAAATAAATAGAAGAGAAGAATATAAGAGATTTGTTAACAAGATTTAGCCAATTGTGCTTATATCCCCTGGAGTAGTGAGTGGCTACCAATATATTTATTAGAGAATAATGACTACAAGCTCCAGCATACCCATGGACCTAAGTGCCAATGTGGTATTTCTAGTTGGTGAACATTATAACAAGAAACTTGATTCCAATATATAGCATTGGTTACTTTACTCTATTCCAATTCTAGGCAATGTGTGACTAATATAATAATATATTTCAAGCATCCACAACAATCCCTACCTTGATGGAAATAACGAATGTCTCGCTCCTTAGGAAATCTACACAAAAATCTATACCTTAGCGAATATCTCACTCCATCTTGCTCAATGCCTAATTATCTTTAACCATTACTCCACATAAGAGTATGTCCCCTACAACATAAGTCTTTATGAGTATCCTTGATGATGTTACTAAGAGTCTAACTCTCAAAACTTATAGTGCATCTTCTTGTACCACCATCTAATGGAACATGCCGTCTAACTCTCTGTTGCTAGGAAGTCTTTCCATATTATGAAACTTCTACACCAAAGTTCACCAATAACACCCTCTTTGATACTCAGCCAACCGTATCATGGAGTTTCCTTGAAAAGCCTCAACTGCTACCACTATTGTCTACTCCAACAATCATAGTTCAAAAAAACTATTATACTCCACCATAAGAAGTATACCCATAACACACACCTTGTGCCAATATCAACCAATGCTTGTGTCACACCTTTACATCCAATCCAATATCCATGTCACACTCTACATCTCTATCAATACTTTTGTTACACCTTGCATTCAAGTCAATGTTCATGTTATACCATGCATCAAAGTTAGTCAGCGCCCCCGTGCTTTTATGGATCCACTAACAATTAATATTCTTCATTATGACATCGCGAACATGCCATAAAGATATTCCACTTCTCATCTCAAATGAAGTCATTATCTCAACATCTAGAGAGATATTTTCAGCTTTGACTTAGCAATTGTGTCTCTATCTCCACCTTGGTCTCAATCCAATACATGGACTTTTGAGGTTTTGGATCCAACACAATTATGGTCCCCACCATGTTCATGTCATGTTTGCTTGTCCTTCAACTCATCTACTTTATCCTTGCGCAATACCTTTGATAAACCTTGTCCATCCAACATGTGTTCACCCTCTTTAGCTATAATTTGGCGTATGAGTTAAAAGTTATCTACTAAGTAGCTCTAATACCAATTTTTGGTGCAGCTAAATCAACCGTTGCGCAACATTAGTCACAAACAATCAAATAAAGTGCATAGAATAAATAGAAGAGAAAAAGACAAGAGAAATTGTTAACAAAGTTCAGCCAATTGTGCCTACATTATCGGGACCAGTGAGTGACAACCAATATATTATTAGAAAATAAGGATTACAAGCTCTAGCACATCCATAAACCCAAGTGCACATTGAGTTTTTATATTTGATGCACATTATAACAAGGATTTGAGACCAATATATAATATTGGTTACTCTTCTCTATTCCAATTCTAGGCAATGTGAGACTAATATAATAACATATTTCAAGCATCCACAACATATTGAAATAGTTGCATATTTTGTGGAAGAAGCACATGTTTCCCACGTAGAAGGTATTGTCATGCTCAAATACAATGTTCTAAATTGTACTCTGCAATTACAATTGTGATGATAACATTATGGTTTTGAAATTTCTGCAATGATATTGCAACCATTATTGTGCTAGCGTCGCAATTTTCCATAATTGATACAATGTTTGTCATACTATTCCACAATTGCAATAAATGTAACATAACCAAATTTTAAAATATTGCTCATATATACTGATGTTTCTGCAAGAGGTGATGAACCATACCCCGTAGCATCACCTGATGGGGTTATATGTGTCTGGGATGTTCAAATGACTGCGAAGAGAAGCTAAATCCATTGCCTAAGTGCAAGAACTGTCAAGGCTGACATGCCCTTGTTGGGCCTCCTCTAAAAATGCAAGTAGTAAATATTAAGCTTTTGTGTATGTTTTTTAAATAATGAACTATAAATTTTTCTTTTTTATTTACAATTTACCTATTACAGTGCATTGAACTAATTTTCGGCGGCATTGTATGCTTCACTAAGACCCAGCATTAGCCATCTTTATTCATGGAATACCTTTTTATCAATATATGTCTTTTATTTTTCTCTTCTAGTTCACCACTACTATTAAATATTGGCTTAAAAGAAAAAGAGAATGATGTGGCAAAAGAAGTGGCTATGATGAAACATTCTTGTGGCCAAGTAAAATGAGTGGCTATAGTGTAACCTCTTTTGTAGCCAATGAGAAGAAGAGGTTGTGGTGAAGCATCTTTGTTTTTGGCCATAGGATCCTCAAGGCTTTGGCTATAAATAGGAATGCTCCAAGCCATTGTAAGACACACCAATATTCTAGCCTTAGTGCATATTCTCTCTTCTTCTCTTGTTCTAATATTGTGAGGAATATTTTAGTGTTTAAGATATAAGTGAGTGAGAGTGATATTGGGTGTACTTGGGTTTTGGGAAGTGAGTGAAACACTTGAGTGAACTTGTAATTCTCTTTTATCATAGTGATAATATCATTGTTGCTCTTCAACCGTGGACGTAGGCAAATTGCTGAACCACGTTAATTTCTCGGTGTCATTTTCTCTATTATATTTTCTCCATATGTCTTCCGCATCAACAAACTGGTATCAGAGCTCGTAGAGCTCTTGCATGCTAAGCCGTACGATCTAAAAGAAAATTCTTAGTATGCTCTGTGTTTGCAGCATTGTCTGATCTTACACACCAGAAAAGAATTGTTCTTGTTACTAGAAAGGTATAATAGTGTGAAAGTGCATGTCTAGGAAAGTTCTGTCTTAGGAAAGACCTGGTATTTAAGCGTGTCTGTTAAGACCCACCTCTCTTTCCTGGGAGCTTTCCTGGTGTATGTTCACGGACTACGATACTGTTCTGGTATACGGTTATCATGGCGAGTGCTAAATTTGATTTGGAGAAATTTAATGGAGAAAATGATTTCAAATTATGGCGATTGAAGATGAAGGCTCTACTAGTTCATCAAGGCTTGGGAAAAGCCTTGGAAGGTAGAAACAAGTTACCACAGAGTCTGACCGAGGACGAGAAGGATGAAAACCTGGAAAAAGCACATAGTGCAATTTTGTTGTGCTTGGGAGATGAAGTTCTACGAGAAGTGTCAGATGAAACTACAGCTGCTTCATTATGGTTGAAGCTGGAAAGCCTGTATATGACGAAGTCACTCACCAACAGGCTGTATTTGAAGAAAAGAATATATACCCTTCAAATGCAGGAAGGAAAACCCATAAAAGATCATCTGGATGAATTTAACAAAATTATTCTTGATCTAAAGAATATTGATGTTAAAATTGAAGATGAAGACCAAGCAATTCTTCTACTATGTTCCCTTCCAAGTTCTTATGAGCACTTCATCGACACCATGATGTATGGTCGAGAAGATCTGACCTTAGACGAAGTAAAGGCGGCGTTGCACTCAAAAGAACTGAAGAAAAGAGTATCATATTCGAGATCTGAAGGCTCAGGTGATAGTCTTTTTGCCAGAGGAAGAACAGAGAGGCGAAATCAATTTGGTGAAAGAGGGAAATCTAGGTCCAAGTCTAAAGCGAAACCTAGAAAGTATAAATGTTTTCATTGTCATAAGGAAGGTCATATAAGAAAGAATTGTCCAGAGCGCAAAGGCAAGGAAAAGATTTGTGAATATGGAGATGCAGCTGTAGCAAATGACTATGATAGTGCAGATGCACTAATAGTCTCAGAGCACGATTCAAAAGATGAATGGGTACTTGATTCTGGATGCTCATATCACATGTGTCCCATTAAGGATTGGTTTTCAACTTACCAACCCTTAGATGGGGGCAAGGTCCTTTTGGGAAATAATGCTCCCTGCAAGGTCATTGGCATCGGCTCAATTAGAATCAAGATGTTCGATGGAATCGTAAGGACGTTGACAGATGTAAGGCATGTTCCAGAATTGAAGAAAAATCTGATTTCCTTGGGAACACTAGATTCAAAAGGTTATAGCTACAAAGGTGAAGGTGGAGCTATAAGAATATCTAAAGGCGCTATGGTTGTAATGAAAGGAAAGAAAGAGAATAGTCTCTACATGCTACAAGGAAACACAATCACGGGTGTTGCTGCTGTCTCATCAACAAGTGATTATGATGTCACCAAATTGTGGCATCTAAGAATGGGTCATGTTAGTGAAAGAGGCCTAGCCGAGTTGGCCAAGCAAGGATTGCTATGTGGTCAACAAGTCGGGAAGGTAGACTTCTGTGAACATTGCATTTTTGGGAAGCAATGTCGAATAAAATTCAACAATGCAGTTCATCGAACAAAAGGCACGTTGGATTATGTACATTCTGACTTGTGGGGTCCTTCCCAAGTACCTTCTCATGGTGGTAGGAGATATATGCTAACTTTCATTGATGATTATTCAAGGAAGGTTTGGATCTTCATTTTGAAACACAAAAGTGAAGCATTTGTGAAGTTCAAGCAGTGGAAAACCTTGATCGAAAAGCAAACTGGGAGGAAGATCAAGCGACTGAGAACTGACAATGGCCTAGAGTTTTGTAGCAGAGAATTCGGAAACTTTTGCAAGGATCATGGTATTGTCAGACATTATACTGTGAGGCACACTCCTCAACAAAATGGACTTGCAGAACGGATGAACAGAACCTTACTTGAAAGGACAAGGTGTATGTTGTCAAATGCTGGATTGCCAAAACAATTCTGGGCGGAAGCTGTCAATACAGCTTGTTACTTGATCAACAGATGTCCATCAACGGCTATTGACTTTAAAACTCCAGAAGAGATGTGGTCGGGTGTTCCTGCAAATTATGATAATTTGAGGATATTTGGTTGCCCTGCATATGCTCATAACAAAGAAGGAAAACTTGATGCAAGAGCATTGAAATGCATTTTTCTTGGATATCCTGATGGTGTAAAAGGATATAAGTTGTGGTGGCCAGAGAAAAGAAAATGTATTATCAGTAGGGATGTTACTTTTAATGAAGCTGAAATGCTAAAGCCTCATAAAGAGTCTTCAAGTGAAAACAAAGACCCTAGTATCTCGGAGAAGGTGGAGTTTGAGGTGGAGTTTGAGGTGGAGCCAACGAAGGAAAATACATTTGATCAAGAAGAAGAAGTTCATGATGCATCTACTAGTAGTGATGTATCCCAATTGCAACATTATCAGTTGGCTAGGGATAGGCAAAGGAGACATATAAAACCTCCTGAGAAATATGGTTATGCTGATCTGGTGTCTTATGCTCTAAATGTTGCTGATGATATCAGCAATTGTGAGCCACAATCATATGAAGAAGCTATCAACAATAAAGAAGCTTCCAAATGGATTTCTGCCATGAGAGAGGAAATTGAGTCTCTTCATAAGAATCATACTTGGGTTCTTGAGAAACGACCAAAGTCTCAAAAGGTTGTTGGATGCAAATGGGTCTTCAAGAAGAAGGAAGGAATTCCTGGAGTTGAAGATGCAAGATTCAAAGCGCGATTAGTGGCCAAAGGTTTTACACAAAGAGAAGGAATTGATTTCAATGAAGTTTTCTCCCCTGTGGTAAAACATAGCTCTATTCGCATCCTACTTGCCATTGTAGCTCAATTTGATATGGAACTTGAGCAACTAGATGTCAAAACAGCATTCTTGCATGGTGAGTTGGAGGAACAAATCTATATGAAACAACCTGAAGGATTTGAAGTTCAAGGGAAGGAAGATCATGTTTGCTTACTGAAGAAATCCTTATATGGCTTAAAACAATCTTCTAGACAGTGGTATCGACGGTTTGACACCTTCATGCTCGAAAATGGCTATTGTAGAAGTGAGCATGATAGTTGTGTCTACTACAAGAAGCTGGCAAATAAGTCATTTATCTATCTCCTTCTTTATGTTGATGACATGTTGATCGCATGTAAGAACATGTCAGAAATAAAAAGCTTAAAAGCTCAATTGAGCTCAGAGTTTGAAATGAAGGACTTAGGAGCTGGAAGGAAAATTCTAGGAATGGAGATTCAGAGAGATAGAAAAGAAGGGACGCTCTTTCTATCACAAAAGAAGTATATTGAGAAAGTGTTGGAACGATTTGGCATGCAAAATGCTAAACCAGTCACTACTCCATTAGCGTCTCATTTCAAACTTTCGATGGCCTTGTGTCCACAAACTGAGAACGAAAATGAGGAGATGTCAAGTGTACCTTATGCTAGTGCAGTTGGCAGTCTTATGTATGCCATGATATGCACTAGACCAGATATTGCACAAGCAGTAAGTGTGGTAAGTAGGTATATGGCAAGTCCTGGTAAAGTTCACTGGAAGGCTGTGAAGTGGATTATGCGCTACCTAAAGGGTACCATGGATATTGGCTTATTGTATGGAAAAGTCAAAGGTGTTGGAAGTAAGGTCATCGGATATGTTGACTCAGATTATGCCGGAGATTTGGATAAGCGAAGATCACTCACTGGATATGTTTTTACACTGTGTGGTTGTACTGTTAGTTGGAAAGCAACACTACAATCAATTGTTGCTTTATCTACAACTGAAGCGGAGTACATCGCAGTAACAGAAGCTGTAAAGGAAGCCATTTGGGAGAAAGGTCTAATTGAAGAGTTGGGTATACAACTAGAAGAAACAACCATCTACTGTGATAGTCAAAGTGCTATACATCTCACAAAAAATCCAATGTATCATGAAAGAACAAAACATATTGATGTTCGGATGCACTTTATCAGAGATATCATTGAGAAAGGAATTGTTAAAGTGGAGAAAATACCCAGTGCAAATAATCCTGCTGACATGATGACGAAACCAGTTCCAACAACGAAGTTCAGGCATTGTCTGGACTTGATTGATGTCCAGAATCTCTAGTGGGCATGAAGAAGAGCAACATGAAAATAGTTATGATAGTCTTTTAGCCAAGGTGGAGATTTATTAAATATTGGCTTAAAAGAAAAAGAGAATGATGTGGCAAAAGAAGTGGCTATGATGAAACCTTCTTGTGGCCAAGTAAAATGAGTGGCTATAGTGTAACCTCTTTTGTAGCCAATGAGAAGAAGAGGTTGTGGTGAAGCATCTTTGTTTTTGGCCATAGGATCCTCAAGGCTTTGGCTATAAATAGGAATGCTCCAAGCCATTGTAAGACACACCAATATTCTAGCCTTAGTGCATATTCTCTCTTCTTCTCTTGTTCTAATATTGTGAGGAATATTTTAGTGTTTAAGATATAAGTGAGTGAGAGTGATATTGGGTGTACTTGGGTTTTGGGAAGTGAGTGAAACACTTGAGTGAACTTGTAATTCTCTTTTATCATAGTGATAATATCATTGTTGCTCTTCAACCGTGGACGTAGGCAAATTGCTGAACCACGTTAATTTCTCGGTGTCATTTTCTCTATTTAAATTTTCTCCATGTGTCTTCCGCTACAACAACTACTCTAGAAATAATCACATTATCATGATCGTATTTATAGTTGTATGTCTAGATACAAAGAAGATTGAGAATACAAATATATAATATCCCCGACTTCATCTATTTATATCGCTTTCCACTCCAAGGGCATTATTATCATTATTACATGTGAAATTACCATATCTTTTTCATCCTATCAAACTAATTGTGTTGTGGAGTTGGGCTATATTGCCTTTTGACCAATGTGAACTGATCCTTTACTTAGGGTGTGTACCCTTACCTTTGGTGGGGAGGAAGATTTTCCAGCGTGGTAAGTTCTCACTAGGCTTTGTCTTACCATTGCTGTCAGTTCTCATAGTTAGGTCAACCTTTCATGCAATCAATAATCATGTTGGCCAAATCATGTTCGCCATAGTATTGGTCTCATTTCTAGTGGGCAGCCGTTGTTGACCAATCCTGACATTGGAATAGAACAATAGTTTGGAGTCTAGTGGCATGTCCATAGTCAGGCGTGTCAACAGACTTAAAACCCTTGTATCTTGGTTGGTTGATTTGAGCACGAGAAAATTGTTGTGATGATTTGCCTTATAGAGATAATGATAATCGAGCCTAAGTCCATCCTTCCTTGATTTGCTTTTTGGTGGCCAAACATTTTGGATGGGAACTTTTCAAATGTTTGACATTAAGTGATGTATTTTCATCTTTTGTGAATTCGACTTATATGTGTCACATTAGTGGTTGGACGTCAATAAATATTATGACTTTGGTCTGTGTATTCACCATTAATTTCAAAATTAATGATAATAGTGGGTGGTTAGGGTGCATTAATGAACTATTTTGGGGATTTGGTGGGGTTTTATTCCATATTTGCTCTCTCCTTGGGACCTTAGTAATAGGGGTTCACTCCTTCCTCACTTCTTTACTTCTGCATGCAGATATTTTGCTTCGAGTTTGAAACCTTGGCTTTGATTTCCTTGCTCCTTTGTCTCAGTCACTCACGCCACCGCATAAATTCTTAGGTACACTCTTTTATCTTCCTTTACTTTTTCCTTTGATATGAGACGGTAAGGAAAGAGCCTTTGGAGGAGGGTTATAGCAATATAGATGTATTGAGATCCTCCATGACCTTAATTACTCATTCCCGTTACAACTCCCACGACGTCGACGAGCTAAGGGTGCATCATTTCCACTAGCTCCGATGGGGAAGTTTGTGGCTCCCTATTTCCTAGGGTGTCTTGGTCGTAAGCTAAGTGAAGTCTTTGACTCCCTTGCCTGTCGGAATTTCACTCGCTCTGAATGGATCTCAGTCGTGGGGTCCTTGATGTCATTTGACAATGATACTTCTTATGGCAGGTTCAAAATGGTTGCATGAAAATACGAGTCTAAGTCCAAACATTTTACTCTTCCCTGAAGGACTTGTAGCTTCTACTAGGAGGGAACCTATCTGTGAGTCTCATTGGCAAAGACACAAGTGGAAATGCCCCAAGCAAGAACGATCACCAGTTGTTCTTCATGTATGAGATGTACTTCAAGAAGATTGAGTTTTGTCTCCCCTCAATGAGTAGAAAGTGAGTATCCTTGCTCATATGCATATCACATCCTCCTAGATGCATCCCAACTCTTGGGGATTCATTCAAGCATTTGAGTTGTTTCTCAGGTTCACTCAATGACGTGCGTTGTCCGACTCTTTTTTGGTTGTTCTGGATCTTCCATAGTGCCAACAAGGAAGAAGAACAAGCACGAAAGCGAGGTTGGACATGCATTCAATCGAAGAAAGAATGATCCTTCTTTACTCCATTTGAAGGGTCAATCAAATCCCATAAGACCTTATTCTATAAGGTGGAGTTGAAACCTAGAACAAGGTCATGTGTATTTGGATAAGACAAATTGTTGAGGCTCCCCATGTACTGGAATGAAGGCCACCATCTCATAAGCTAAAAGCAATATAGTTGTGAGGAAGACGTCTTGGAGGATGAGAAAGGTTGAACACTGATGAGATGAAAATCTAGATTGACAAGGGGGTTATCATTCCTAGCTCAGTATTGGTGATACTACTTTCAAGTAAGTCATAAGTAGGATTGTAAATATACCCTTCTCCTTTTTTCTAACTAGTTTTGTTGATCAGGCATTTGATACTTGTTTTTCATTGTTTTTTAGTTGAGATGTCTTGCAGGAAGGATCTCTGGAAGAATCTCCAGGTAGTTGGTTTCCTAAGAAACTCTAGGGTAGTGGATCAACAAGGATAAAAGAGGCTCAAGTCACGCCCCTACTCAAGATGCTTTGAATCAGTCCTTTTTCTGATCATTAGGTCGAAGGTTGTTGCTCCACCTACTTCAACTCCAACCCCAATTGCTCCAAATCCAACTACCTATACTCGAGCTATGACCGCTCCAACTTTGACCCCTCATATTCCTTAACTAGGCTAGCCTTTCGAGCAATCGACAATCAGGCCGGATCTTTTCTAACCTAACATTGATCTCATTCATAATGGTCAACTAGTGTTAACTAGTCTTAGCACTATGATGGAACAAAGACTAACCATATCCCATAAATTTGTGTTCTCTATATTCTATATGGAGCTCTTAGAAGATATTTCTTGGCTACTCAATAATAAAGCCTAAGTTTTTACATGTAAAAAGTAATTAAAGTCACACTTTTTTTTCTCATGTGATGAACAAAAATGTCTCATGGGTGCACTTGTGTTGAGCTTAAGCTATGAATATTCCTAATATTATTTATGATTATGATGATGTTTCTTAGAGTTCGTTTGCGAGTTGTGTTTTGGAGAAGAAAGTAGATAAATAGTAGATTTGAGAGTTATGAAATACAATTGTGAGCTACTTTTGAGGCCTTTTCTTCCCTTCATTTCCCTAAAAATCCACTCGCAACTGGACTCTTAGGCTTTGTTTGGGAGTTGGATTTTGAATAGGAATGAAGGGGAAGGGAAGGTTTGGGAGTCATCTCACAGGTGTATTTCATGGCTCTCATGCCTTCCCTTTCCATTCTTTCTCCTCCAAAATCCAACTCTCAAACAAACTTTAATGTCTGTTTGTGAGTTGGTTTATGATGAGAAATGAATAAAGATTGAAGGCTTTAGAGCTATAAAATATACTTATGAGATGACTATGAAGCATTTTCATTTCCTCTCAAACTCAACTAGCAAACGTAGTTTGGATTATCTGGAATTTTGGTATTTTAAGAGATTCTAATTATCACGATTCCAACAACCTTCCTCATATACTTTGCTGTCCTTATTTGCTTCTATTAAGAATAACCATGTGATGAGAATTTTCACTTGATGATTATCTACCCATTTATCTTTCCAAAAACTTGTGTTCTTTTCATCTCATATTATTCTTCTAATTCCATAACCAATTTAAAAAAACCATATTAGGATTTTCCTTATCCACCTAGTTTGTATAAGTCCCTCTACATCTGGAAACCACCAATTGTATTATAAACATTTTTTGTATGATGATGTAGGAAATAGAGGAATAAGATGCACAACTTAAATTGCTTAAACTATTCAAGCTGTAACAACTAATGAATTTCTTTGTAAGCCTTCTAAAATGAAATTACTTTTATTGGTGATGATCTCAAATCTTATTTTATGCTTTCTCAATTCAAATGGATAGTTATATGATTCCATCATTTAATTTATAGCACATATAGGAGGCTTGAGCATGATCCAGCCTTATCCGCACACATGTTTTAATCTATCATGATCGAGTCTAAATAGGTTTGAGTCTCATTAGGTTTAGGGTTATATTCAGATTCAAAAATTAAACCTAAACAATATTTAGGGTTAGGTAGAGGATAATCATGATTCAACAAAAAATTATATCTCAAATGCAAGCTCATGTTATGTTGTTGCGCAGAACTGAAAATAATAGGAAGCAAAAATATCTTCAATTCTTCACCAAAAATTAACTCAAGGAAAAATCTTGGTTTACATAGAAGTTGAGAACAATAGTGCATCTATATTACACATTAAGGTGAGTGAAGATTTTAGGATTTAGAGGTTGGATGTGCAATATAGGTTAAAATTAAAATAATAAATATCATCAATTAAAAAAATAAAAATATTGATGTCAAAATTATAAAATTTAAATATATTTAATCAAATAAAATATATATTTCATAACTAATCTCCATCTGATTTCACATTTTGAAATTGTTGAAATATATTTACTTCGTTTACAATGTTGTGGAATACTTCTAATCAATTATAAGTCACTAGATAGTTATTCATTCATGCATCTTCCATTCGATTATACAATCTATCTTTTACAATTTTCATAGTTGAAAAACTCTTTTTAAAATTGTATTGTTAACTTCAAAAGAAGATAAATTAATGAGAAACAACGTGTCTTCTACCTCCAATCAACTTATCTTAAGATTATTTATTTTTCACGACGCATTTCATGTCATTTACAAAAGAATAAATTTTGGGCTTGTAGAATTTTAAGTAAGGGCGTAATATATATGCAATGCTTAAATAATTATAGTCACTAGATAATCTATCATTTATTTGAATTACTTTTATTTTAAGAGTAAATAATAATTAAATATGGATAATGCAATAACAATATATAGAACTCTCACATTCTTAATATATATATTTTTTCTCTATAAATAATATAGATTTTTTACGAAAAAGTTCGACTCAACACATAGCATAGTCACTGGTTAAGGTTATATTGTTTTTGTTGGACCCTTTCAAGACATTGTTTTTGTTAATTGAATTTCATCAATCTTTTTTTAATTCACAAGGTTAAGTCAACAACCTCAAACAACTCATAAACTTCTTCCCAAATTCATCATAAAAAAGTTCTTATAATAATAGTATAAAATATGAATCATTATAAATCACCTATTGCATATTAAAACCCGCATAGGTGTCACATATCATGTAACTAGATTTAAGGTGTTTTTGGAAGGTCTATTATTTAAATTTGTAACATTTATAGATACATTTTAAATTCCAACCCATTTTGTCTTCATTTATAAGATTGACTTTATTTTTTTCTCCATTAGTCAACCTCATCACATTCATCATTGCATCAAATTTTCTCATCAAATTATTTTTTCTTTTTCCTTATTATGCTCCTTTCTGTATTTATCTTTTCTCCTTTCCAGTATTCATTCCAAATTCTCATTAAAGCATCATATGATTATCCATTCATGCATGCACCAATCATTTTACAACAGTTAATTCTGTAATCATCATAAAAACAATTCATATTAATTTTGATAGAGAGGATATACATTTACATCAAATGTAAGTTTACTCCACATCTTAGTCATCAAATATAGAGAAATTCAATAGTTTAAATTAGTGAATAAATCTAAACCATCAAAATTCCCCTAGAATTGATGTCTAAGATGTGGAATAAGTTTTTTAAACTTACTCTTGGAATAAATATACATCATCTCATTCTTTTTACTTTATTCAGATAAAACTAATCATATCCTTTCTCTTTTAAAAAACGTAAAAAAGGAAAAGAGTAAAACTTAAAAAAATTAGTTGGGCTATAACAAGTGATACAAGTTATTTATTAGAGTTAATTACACTGATCACCTCTGCATAAGAAATAAGTGTAATTTTTTAAATAAAAAATATGATAAATGCAATTAAGTTAAACAAAACATCGTATACTATGAGAAAAATCCAAATAATATACAAATCAATGTATCTCTATTATTTTTTATTGCAAAATGCATCAACAATTCTAAAGAGATATTGTTTAAATTGCTCTTACACTATATCGTAAAGAACAAAAAATAATAAAGAGGTATCGACTCATATATAATTTGGATTTGTCTCTACAATATATCATGTTTTGTTTAACTTAATTACATTTATCACATTTTTTATTTAAAATATTGTACTTATTTTTCATACAGAGGTGGTCTCTATAATGAAAGTATAAAAAATTATGAGGTTTGTGTAGGTTTAGAAAATTGAGGAGTAGTTTGTGTAATTTCACTAAAACTCAATGGATGTCAGTATAATTTACTCTATTTATTATGAGTATCATTTTTTTATTATCATTATTATTATCATATCATAATTTTTGTAATTGTATCTCTTTAGTGACTTTTTTATAGAAGGAAAAAAATAAGAATTTCTCTCTCTTGGAAAGAATCCAACTTTCTTTCAAGGAAGAGAGAGAAAGTCATGAAGAAAAAGGTATAAAATATTTGTTGTCTTATAATCTCACAACTACCTAACCAAAGTTGTGAAAATGTTTCACTTGTTGGACAAAGCCAAAAACTATGTTGCAGAGAAATTTGCAAATGTGCCCAAGCCTGAGGCGAGTGTAACCAATGTGGCTTTCACATGTGTGAGCCTTGAGGGCGCAGAATATCTAGCCAAAGTGTCAGTTAAAAATCCTTACTCCACACCAATTCCGATATCTGAGATCGACTACTCTCTTAAGAGTAATTTATGGTTAGTATAATTTTTCCATCACTTTTCTTTGCTTCTTTTCTTACAAAAGTGGAATTTATTTAAGGGATCATGACATGATGTACTTCGATTCTGTTTGTATTACTTAGTTTTATTTTGTTTGTTTAAACACCGGATTATCTGGTTATTTATACATAATTTCCTCGCACCTTATAAATTTTAGCTACCCATGAAAATATTATATAAAATGTATCACAATTATAAAGAATTAGTTGAGAGTATGTTAGACAAGTGAATAATTTATCTTAGTCAACTAGTTTATTTAATACTTCTTTGTATAAGACACTTTACATTTTATTATAATTTATTATTATACTCCAAGATCATGATTCCAACCACAATATTGTAGTTTGAGAAATCTATACAATGATATGGTGACCACGATTGCAGTTAATTTCTCGTAGTTTTTCGTGATTGCAGTCAACGTAATTTAAAATACTCGTTGACACTGTTAATCAATAAAATAATGTTTTATAATGGTAAAAAGTAATTTATAATATTTAAAAAAAACTTTAAAGTAACTTATTGGCATGTGAAATTTAGTTGAAATGTACTATAATAAAAGATAAGATGATTAAAAAAATAAAATACCTAATGATGTTTAGCAAAAGAGCTTATTTGAATAAACAAGTTACTATTTAATAAACTTATAACTTACAAATCAAATTGTATTATGAATATATATCATTCATGCACTTGATTTATTTATAAAAGAGAATAAAATATCTCCTAATATAAGGAGATAAGTTATCTCATACGTCCATTAAAATCATGACATGTGTCAGATTTAATTATTTTTTACAAAATTATTTTTAAAACAAAACAAAACAATGCACATATCATATTTTTACGGTTAGGAGAAGATAAGTTATCTCCTAGTATAGTACGAGGAGATGTGTTATTCTCTTAGGCCTTGTTTGGGAGTAGAGTTTTGGAGGGGAATGGAAGGGAATGAATTTGGAAAGCCTTCTCCTTGTTGTTTGAGAGTTGGATCAAGGAGAGGGGAATGTTTTGGAGGGTTTCTCAAACCTTCAAATCCCTTCATGTGTCTATTTTTAGAGATAAAATGTCAAAATAGCAAAATGTATTTAGTAATAATATATAATTACATATTATTATTCATTTCTCATTGTTAATTAAAAATAAAAAATATTCTTACATTATTATTAGTTTATCTTCTTTCATCTAAATTTCATACTCCTAAACAAGGGATAATTTCCTTCCTTTTTCCTTCCCCCTTCCTAAACCTTTGATCCTTCTTCTTCTTCCCTTTCACTCCTAACTCCCAAACAAAACCTTACGCACATTATAGTGACTTACCTGTCTTATTTATTATTATTTCAATTTATCTTTGGTGATGAAAGGGAAATAGCATCAGGAACAATACCAGATCCAGGGTCCTTGAAGGCTAACAACACAACAATGGTAGATGTTCCAGTTAAAGTACCTCACAACGTATTGATAAGCTTAGCAAAGGACATTGGTGCTGATTGGGACATAGATTATCAAATTGATATTACCTTAATTATTGATCTTCCTGTGCTTGGAAACTTCACTATTCCTCTTTCTCATAAGGGAGAGTTCAAGCTCCCAACACTTTGATCACATGTTTGCTTAGCTTCACCATAAGTATTGGATCAACAAAATAAATACAGCCTCCACTTTTCAGTATTTGTTTTACCCTATGGTTGTAACGATGTTGTTCTATAATCATGTATCACTATTACTTCAAAATCATGTTTTCCGATAATTACGTAAACACAACCATAACCACAAAATGCATAAAAGTAAGTAACATGTTAATGGCTATAATGAAGTCAACTCAAGTAGCACTCAACTTCAATTTTTAAAAGAGAGATAGTGTCTCAAGAGTCAAGACACTGCTCATCCAACATTGGACCAATACAACAATGGATTTGGATCTATTGTAATCACTCTATCGCTTTAAGTTATATATAACATAATATATATATTATTATTTATAATATATAACTCAATTATTAAAATGGTTTAATACTCGATTATATTATAAATAACTATGAAGTTCAAGGTCTGAATTTTTAATGTGTTATTTTGAAAAGTATAAAAAAATTATGAGTAAACCAGTTTTGACTGGTAAGATATAATACAATTTGACTAACATTTTTTAATTTTAACCAATTTAGTTGCATGTTTAGTATAGTGGTTATATTTTAGCGGTATGAAAACAAATTTATCAATTGAAACCAAAAAGTTATACATAGAGAGAGGGTGGCAAGCAAACATAGTTAGTTAAGCTACTTCAAAATTTTCAAATAATAATAATGACAGAATAATCATCAAATCAAACTAAGGATGCAGAAGAAGATACCAACTCTTCCACATGATTTAGGAATAGATTTTCCGTAGTTAAGCTAAGATAATTTATCATTCAAAAAAATATTATCTACTGTATTTCAAAACTATATAGTTTGATTTATCAATAAAATGCTATTTTTAGGAAAAGAATGTGTATAATTGGGTGAATTTTTTTCTTTCGATATTATATTTGTAATTGTCATTTGAACTAAATTATTATGATTATCTTCAAATAGGAACTCATATGTTTTTTGAAGTGTGGCTAATTTCTTTGTTAAAATAATTTCTAGATTTTCATCCAGTCTCTAATCCGTAGAACTAAATTTCATGTTGGTTTTTTTATGATTGAATTTATCGAATGGAAGACTAAATTTTAACTTCAATCTACCATTTAAAAAAACTCATCTAAAAAATTCATTTGTATTGAAAAAACACAAATAAAATAATTAGAATATTTTTACTTGAGACTAATTTCGTTAGAATCACAATTTTAATGGGGAGAGCAATCCACATTGTCACTTTGTATAAAATCTAGAAGTAAAAACCACTTTGTATAAGATCATAAGTAAAAACCTCTCATAATTATTGTCCTCATTGTTCCACATAAATCACTTTGTATAAGATCTAGAAGTTCACTTATTATTTCACCTTTCCGAGTGAATGAAACTTTAACCATTTCCTCCACCAAACAAGATTCATATATGTCAATTAATTCAAAATCAAAAGAGTCTAAATATAAAATTTGATGGAGGTTGGATATATGTTTCTAATTTATACAGCCCAAGCGATAATGTAATAAATAAATATGGTTCAAATTGCTAATTTTCATCTTATTTGCATTTATATTATAAATTATTATTTTGAGATTGAGGATATAAAGTCAATTGCTCAATTCTGCGTTAGCATAAAACATATTGTTTAAATAAATAGAAAAAAAGTTTTCTTTTATTATAAACCAAACACCTTTATTTTTCAAAAAAGAAACAAAAATACTATTCATAGAAATAATGGGCACACAATAGCAATTGTCTAGTTTAATAACTAAACCAAAGGACAAATTAAAACATAGGATACCACATTTAAAGCAACAACTCTTGAATAGGGCTGTATATTAACTAACCTTAATTTTAATTTTGTACACATGAATGTGCACATGGTTAGGTTGATTAGGTATATGATATTTTGATCTTAAGAACCATCCCACATAAAACAGTTATTGATTTGATTGAGTAATCTATGGATTCTAATATATAAAAATGAAAAAAATAAATAGTTTTAGTGAAATTATAAAAACTATATCTTCTAATTCTAAACCTATATAAAACCATCTAATATATATTATATTGACTATTCATGTAAAAAAAGTGATAAATGTAATTAAGTTAAACAAAATATGATATCTTGTGAATACAAGTACAAATAGTATATAAGTAAATATATCTTCATTATTTGTGGTTCATTGTAGAATAGTATAAGAGTGATTTAAACGATATCTTCTTAGAGTTATTAACGAATTTTATAAAGAATCAAGTTACTACATTGACTCTTATACTATTCAAATTTATCTTCACAATATAACTTTATTACACTCGTCATTTTTTTGTTTAAAAAATAACACTTATTTATCTTCTTCTTTTCGGTTGGTTAGTTAGTGTAATATATATAAAGAAAATAATTTGTTTAGGTAAAAAAAAGTAATTTCCATAATTTCATTAAACATTTTTAATATAATTTACTCTGAAAATTATAAAAGAAATAGAGATCCATAATCTCATTTATATCGTTATATACTAGTCAACCCAAATTAATATTAATCTTTCAAAATGAGATCCATAACTTACTACACTACTCTTATTTGATTAAGATTAAAACGACATTACAAAGTTTAAACATCCACTTCAAACAAAACCTTCTTCAATTGTACAATTATTTAAAATCAAGTTTGAGTTTAAGTCTTAGTAAGATAGAAATGAAGATACTGTAATAGTGAGTGACGCAGACAGTTTCCACAATAAACTAAGAGAGAGTGGAATAACCCTTAACCCACAATTTGTGGTCTCTATTCTATTTGATTCATAACCAAACATGCCTTCAGGTGCTAAGAAGAGAAAAGCTGCTAAGAAAAAGAAGGAAAAGGGTACCAATAACAACCCTCAAGGTCACAATTTTACCCCAATATTTTTTACTTTTCAAGTTTTGATTTTTATTTTGTTTTTTATGTTTTTGGTCAATTTGGTTAAATGGGTATCTGTTATTTATTCTTATTTTGCTTTGTTTAGGATTTTTTTAGGAATAATCTTCTTGCATGTATTTATCATTGAAAAGAGATCAGATTGCATGTAACTTTGAATAATTTGTTGGACGGTTGTGTTTGTGGTAGTTAGGACTTAGGGTTAGTATTGACCATATGTTAAATTTGGCTAGATGGGTATCTGTTATTTATTCTTATTTTGCTATGTTTCAGATTTTTTAGGAATAATCTTCTTGCATGTATTTATCATTAAAAAAAGATTAGATTGCATGTAACTTTGAATAATTTGATGGATGGTTGTGTTTGTGGTAGTTAGGACTTAGGGGTTGTTATGACTATATGTTAAATTTTGTTGATTGATTGTTAAATGTTATTGAAATTGATTGGTTCAATAACAATTGTTAGGAAATGATGAGTTGAAGTTTCATGATGAGAAAGGAAATGATGATGGTAAGGGTGGTTCACCTTCACATCATGATTATGATGATGACAATGACAATGACCATCCGTTCAATGAAGGAAATGAAGATGTGGAAGAGAGTGACCCTTCTGCTGCTCAACCATCTGCTGCTGATGCCGAGTCTGTGGAAGAAGTCCCTAGTGATGTTAAGATTGGTGAAGCCCCGGAAGGAAAACAAGATGTGGTGCTGGAGAGGGATTTGAAATCCGGGGAGAGTTTTGAGGGCACGAACTTAAGTCTTGTGCACGTTGAGTCTGCCGAGGAATCGGATTTTAGGAACGGGAACTCCAATGCTGGTTTAAATGATGAAACTGCCGCTGAGAATGCAAAGGAAGAGCCGGATAATTCAGTGAACGAGGAAGTTACATTTGATGAGATTGTTAAATCCATTGATTCTTCACACACCAAAATGACTTCGATTTTTGAGAATGCACCGGTTGGGGAGACTGATAATTCAGTTCTGGAACCCCCTATTGACCCAGTGAAAGCAGTGGCCTCTATATCTGAGGTGAAAAGCAGTGACACTGGAAGTGCTTTACCAGAGAAATCAGTGGACTCACTAGTAGGACCAATTGATCTTGCTGTGAAGAAAAATGAGGATAAAGTACATCCGGGCTCTTATAGTGCACAACATGTTGATGATTCTGACACTCAAGAATCCTCCGAAAATCAGGTTCTTCATTTTCCCATGTATATAAATTTCATCTGATACGTTTGTGAGTTTTTTATGTTGAAAAATATTTTAAGCTGTTTCTCTTTGCTGAATTGATATCCAGCCTTTGGTAGCATCAGCTCCACGTGTGGTGCAAAAGGCCTCCTGGTTGAACTGTTGTGGACTGTTCGAAGTTTTGACAGGCTCCGGCAGATAAGTTCAGGTCAGGAGTTGTTTAATCTCAGAAAATTGCGTCCCAACTTCAAAAGTTACTTCTCAGTTGATTCTACTATTCTTTGGCAGCATCTCATTTTATTTTCACGTATGTTATGTATTCTGGTTTTTAAAGTTTGAGTATTTTTTCCAATAGTGGGATACACAATTTGATATGGTTGTTTATGGATTTAGGAATTCTAGCAAGAATTCGAAAATGACAAAGGAAATAAGGAGTAGAGATTGAAGAATGAATCTGAACTTCTTATTAGAAATCATTGTAAATGAATGAATGGAAAGATTACAAGAAGAATTCTTATGAAAATTGAGATATCCAAGTAACTTGTACTACAAGTTCTACTAGTTACTTATGCAAGTTCCTTCTTATTAACTAACTTTCCCACCAAAACTAACTAGTAACTAACTACTTCCAATTGCAGAAGTACCCTTAACATAGCCCTCCCCATAGAACATTTCTTGTCCTCGAGAATGGAAACTAGGAAACTTTTTACACAAATCAAAATAAAACTCCTAAGTAGCATCTTTGGGAAGTTGGTGCTTCCATTGAACCAAAAACTTGGTTATAACTTTTCCTCCCCTCTTCACAGTCATCCTATCCAATATTGCTTCTGGTTCCTTAGGATTAGTGACTTCATCAACTTGTGTAGGCATGGATGAAGAAATAGGAACTTGACCAACATGTTTCTTCAATTTTAACACATGAAAAACATCATGCACTTTGGAATGGCTTGGAAGTTATACCCTTTATGCAACTGCTCCCATCTTGCTCAATACTGGAAATGAACCAAAGTATTTTGGTGCCAACTTCTCATTTCCCCTTGTAGCTACAGAAATTTGTCTATAAGAGTGAAGCTTCACATAAACCAGATCCCCTACAAGGAATTGTCTATCACTCCTATGCTTGTCAGCTATCTGTTTCATCCTGTTTTGAGCCCTCATTAAATGGAACTTGAGCACCTTGAGCATCTCCTCTCTTTTTGCCAAACTCCTATCCACCAATTGCACCTTAGATTCACCAGGTAGGTAGGGAAGATATGCTGGAGGTGGTTGTCCATAGACTACTTCATATGGTGTGGCCTTTATGAAAGTATGGTAGGTAGTATTATACCACCATTCAGCTAGAGGCAATCACTTAGACCATTGGTGAGGAGAGTCAGTACACATGCACCTCAAATAAGTTTCAAGGCATCTATTTATTACCTTTGATTGCCAATCTGTTTGAGGGTGGTAAGCAGTAGATAGATTGAGCTGAACTCCTTGGAATGCCATCAGGAAAACCATGTAACTTAAAGACATTGTCCATATAAGATTGAGCCACAATCCCAACAATGTAAGGATATGCCAAGTTCATGAAATGAGTAGCCTTGCTAAGTCTATCAACTACCACAAATATGATCTTCTTAGGGAGTCCCTTTATGAAGTCCATAGTGATATGTTGCCATACATGACCAGGAATTGGTAGAGGCTGCAACAATCCTGGAGAAGCAACAATGTCATACTTGCATCTCTGGCATTTTGAACACTGTTGGATGAAATGCTTGATGTCTTTATTCATTCCCTTCCAATGTATCACTGCCTTAACTCTTTTAGTAGTAGCATTCCTACCAGAATGTACTCCTGCAGTAGTGTTGTGAAACCATGCAATAATTCTTATGTGAGAGCAGTGTCTTGTCCCGCTACTATCCTTCCCTTTCTTCTCAATTCATCCCTGAGCCAAGTGTGATGTTTGTGCAAACTTGGGTTTGATTGCAACTGAGTTATGATCCTAACAAGGCCTGCGTCAAAAGATCAAGTAGTCTTGATCCTATCCATAATATCAGACTGTAGGTTATGAACAACCAATGCCAAACATTCTACTTCTTCCCTTCTTGACAAAGCATCAACAACTACATTGTCTCTACCTTGCTTGAATTGTATTGAAAAATCGAATTTCAGCAATTTGACCAACCATTTCTATTGAAAGGTAGTGGTAAATCTCTGATCCAACATATATTTCAAGCTCCTATGATCTGTTCTAATGAGAAAATGCTTGTTGAAGAGGTAGTGTCTCCACTTTTGTACTGCAAACACCATTGCTACCAATTCCTTCTCATAAGTTGATAAGGATCTCTGCTACTGGTTCAACACCCTGTTGATGAAAGCAATTGGATGGTGTTGTTGCATTTGAACAACTCCAATTCCATGGCATGAAGCATCCACCTCTACCACAAACTCTTGAGAAAAGTCAGGTAAGGCCAATACTGGTGTCTAGGATAATAACTGTTTTAGCTTATAGAATGTAGATTTAGCTTCCTCGGACCATCTGAACCCATCGTTCTTGAGCATATCAGTCAATGGCCTAGCTACTACACCATAGTTTTTCACAAACCTTTTATAATATCCAACTAAACCCAAGAATCCTCTCAACTATTTGATAGAGGTAGGTATAGGCCACTCCTGAATAGCTTGAACCTTAGCAGGATCAGTTGCTACCCCATCTGCTGAAATGAAATGACCTAAGTATTCAACTCTCTGCACCCCAAAATAGCATTTTTATTGTTTGGCAAACAAGCCGTTCTTCCTCATGACATTCAAAACTCTTTCTAAATGGATCAAATGCTCCTTCAAGTTCTGACTATAGATGAGGATATCATCGAAGAATACCATCAGAAACTTCCTCAAAAACTTTGAAAGATAGAGTTCATTAGGCCTTGAAATGTTGCAGGGGCATTTGTGAGGCTAAAAGGCATGACCAAGTACTCAAAATGCCCACTATGTGTCCTGAAAGCTGTTTTATGTATGTATGTGGGATCCATCCTCACTTGGTGATACCTTGCTCTTAAGTCAATCTTAGTGAAAATAGTAGACCCATACAACTCATCCATTAAGTCATCTACCAAGGGAATGGGGAATCTGTCCTTGATGGTACCTTTATTCAACTCCCTGTAATCAACACACAACCTCCAAAATCCATCCTTGCTTACCAAAATCACAGGACTTGCATAAGGACTTTTACTACATTGAACCACCCCTGACTTCAATAACTCTTGAACCAGTTTATCAATGATATCCTTCTGTTGTTTAGCATACCTGTAAGGCCTTCTATTCACTGGATCACAAGCCTGAATCAGTGGAATTTTGTGGTCATGCCCTTCCCTTGGAGGGGGTAATTGTGTTGGAGTAAAGAAGACATCCACATACTTGCCCAACAGTTGCTCAATAGGACCTTGGACCTAATCTTGAGATGCATGAGTAGTTAAGGATTGTAGCTAGGAATGGCAACGGGGCGGGTCGGGGGCGGGTTTGCACATACCCAAACCCAAACCCAAACCCAAACTCAACGGGGTTGAAAATAAAAATACCATCCCCAGGGTTTGGGGTAACCCGAACCCAAAGAAAACCTGAAAATGATAAAGTATTAAGGAAAATATGATATTCTTTTCGTGTAATTTTTCTCTAACATTTCTATTTACTCTGGTATTATTTCATTTCTTTTATGTTTGAAGATCCAATAGTATGTAAAGTGAACTTAGAAATTAAAAACAATGGGCAAATGATAGAAATTTCAAGTGTGAATTGAATTACCTTACTTCAGGGTGGGTTCGGGTTAGGGTCTTTGCTATACCAAACCCGAACCCGAACCCAAAATTTAAACCCGGGTAAAACCCGACCCCAATCACATCGGGTTTTCCCCATTAAATTCGGGTTCGGTTCGAGCGGGTACCCACGGGTTCAGTTTTTATTGCCATCCCTAATTATAGCAAGTGTCCCTCTCCTACAACTGCTTGTATCATTGACAATTGCACCCCCTGTCTAACATCTTCTCTATATTATGATCCTTTACAATTTTATACCCCATCTGTGTTGCTCCTCTAAGGATATGCCTTCTGCCTTGAACTGAGAACTCCATCCTTAGTTTATCAAATTTCCAAGTGATGTCTCCTAATGTTACAAGCCATTCCACTCCCTATACATCACAACACACTAGTGGAATAAGCAACACATCATATGTGAATGTAGTATTCTGTATAACCCAACTAAAGCTCTTGACCACAAATGAATTTTTCACCTCTGTCCCATCTCCTACCGTGACTATAAGAGGCTACAATTCATCAATCTTGCATCCTAATTGTTTGGCCCTATTGATGTCCAAGAAGTTATGGGTGCTACCACTATCAATCAATATGTGCAGTGATCTCTTTTGGTACTTCCCAATGACACGCATGGTTCTGAAATTAACTACCCCTGTTAAGGCATTCACTGAAATTTGAGGCTCCTCCACTTGCACACTGGTCTCATCATGTAGTGGATCTAACTCTTGTACTTCATCCTCTACATCTTCCACCTCCAAGAGATGAATTTGTAACTTCTTGTGGATCAACCCATGTTCCACTGAATAAGGTTCATCACAAAAGTAGTGCAATCATTTGGCCCTTCTTTCATTCATGAAGGCAGAGGACAAGTTCCTAGCCAATCTTGCTTTGGGTTTAACTTGTTCTGTGTCACTAGTGCTTGCCTGATATGGTTGCTTCAGAGTTTGTGCAGTCTTGTTGGTTGGTAATTGCCTGCTTTTCAAGGAAAGACCCACTTGGACATTGCTATTATTAGAAGATTCATACAATTTTGCCAATGTGAAAGCCTTCCTCACTGATTGGGGTTGGAACATTCTCACTGATTGGGGTTGGAACATTCTCACCATCATCTGAATATCATTCCTCAAACCCCCCAAGAAGGAACTCAATGTGTAATCTGCAGGAAGGTCCAGTTTGATTATAATTGCATCAAACTCCTCATGATACTCCCCAATGGTCCCTTTCTGCCTCAGTTTCATCAATTCTGCCATAGGATCATCACAAATCTCACCAAATCTCTCCAGCAACACCTTCACATACTCTCCCCACCTAGGCAGATTGTTCCATAAAGATTTCACATAGGCATAGTGTCATTTCAATGCTTTTCCCTCAAAGTGCATAATTGCCAATTTGACTTTTACCTCATCCGGTGTATCATCAATCATGAAAAAGTTTCACACTGATACACCCACTCCTTCACGTTGTCACCATTGAAATTGGGGAACTCAATTCTTAATAACCTAGTATGGCCAGAGTAGTGAAAAGATTTGTCTTGTTTGAACCCCCGATCTCCTTGGTTGGTTCTACTTTTCCAAGAAGATCCTTCTTCATCACCATGCTTCTGCCGAAACTCCTCAATAGATAGCTTCACTGATCCTACGAGAGTTCTTTGTAAAGAACCCGCAAGTTCTGCCAACTTCAGCTCTAGTCTCTCTAAAATACGATTCTCCACCCTCTCCTCCATCTCTGTAGGCCTGCATCCTCGTCCCCTTAGCCATGATACCTTTCCCGGAATTTTTTTGGCTCTAGATACCAATTGATATGGCTGTTTATGGATTTTTAGGAATTCTAGCAAGAATTCGAAAATGACAAAGGAAATAAGGAGTAGAGATTGAAGATTGAATCTGAACTTCTTATTAGAAATCAATGTAAATGAGTGAATGAAAAGATTACAAGAAGAATTCTTATGAAAATTGAGATATCCAAGTAACTTGTACTACAAGTTACTTATGCAAGTTCCTTCTTATTAACTAACTTTCCCACCAAAACTAACTAGTAACTAACTACTTCCAATTACAGAAGTACCCTTAACACAATTACAAAATTAAAAGACACCATATATCTGACCAATGAAATCAAAGTAAGAAAATGAGGATGAATCCTAATGTATTCAGGAAATGAGGAGGAAGGGTTTAGAGCTTAATGTAATCCGTGGCTGTTGATTTGGAAAAAAGACGGGACTTGTTGATTCCCAAAAGTATCTTCACTCAGTAATAATATGAAAGGTGGTATTTGATGTTTTGTGGCCCAAGAATAAAAGATAGCTATTCACAGACGTGATTGACCTGAAATTTTAAGTTGTTATATATAGGCTTTAGAAGGAATTTTCAATTCACCTTCTTATAAAATAGCCAATTGCGCTTGAAGCATTGATTTATTATGGGGTTAAATTAAATTTTCTTAGAGGCTTGAACTTATAGCCTGAGATTCAACACAGTCTTGTGAAGAGATTTAATTTCAAGTCTTGGGTTGTTGAAGATCGAATTTTAGAACACTTCATCCATAGTATTTTGCTTTCTGGCACAAATGCACAATATCAAAGAAAACTGCTTGACCTTAGGTCCAAGTTGGATTAATAATGACTTTTATGTCCTGACATGTCTCTAGTAGCAGTATTTATGCATCATTAAGATATTAGGTCCCGGTCAAATTCAGTTATCTACAAGATCGTAATTTTGCTTTATGGTAGGCTATGCCCTTCATTAAATTGTATTTGGTGATTGGAAGTTAATGTTTCGAGATAAGAACAACATGTCCTCCATTAAGTTGTTTTTGCTAAATGGAAGTCAATACCTGGAGATAGGAATTCTGTTATGATTGCTTTTGATTTTGAATGCTGAATAAATAAATATAAATGGTTATTGGTCTCCATTAGGCAGTCTTTCTCTTGTCCTCTCATACTTTAAGCCGAGTTCTGTTGTGTGAATAGACTGTAACCTCAACAACTCTGTCTTTTGCTCATGAGGGTACACACAGCCACACACAAACTAATAGAACTCGGTCAGTTTATTGATATAATTCTTGACTGTAACAAACTAGTAGAACGCTGATTATCAAACTCTCTTCCTCTCTACTATGGGTATTGGAGAGATCTAGCCTATGCCTCACTCTTTTTTCCTCCAATCAATAAATGCCCCCATTCATTATCTACAACTGTCTTATAACCACTCAGATTCTAAGTAACTAACTCCACCTCTCCCCCTCTAAACAGTTACTTCTGTTATTGTCGGATTATGGCCCTCTTCTTAATGTGGATCCTATGCTTACTCGATATCTATCACAAATATATGACTGGAACTGCTCACTCCATTGCAACATCACCGCATGTTTTTTTCTCCTCAGCTTTTCCTGCCGAAAGTTGTGATGATTTTATTGGTTTCCATCCCATTTGTTCTGTAGTTACTGTGGCCAATTCACTAAAGAAAATATCAACAACCAAGCCTTTTCTAAGCAGGTGGAGTCAACACTAGAATGCTTCTGTTATAAATCACAGTATAGAAAAAAAAATGTTGAGTTTTTATTCTCACTCCATGTTACCTGCAGTGTAAGATTATCACAGGATTATTGCTTTCAGCAATTGCAAAATTCCTTCGTTAGTCTTTTTAGCGTCTTGCAATTAGTGCCTAAAGTCCTACCGTGCAAGACTTGATCCTAGGATTAGTTCTCAATACTGAACATCGAAGTCCTTAAAAAAATGTTGCAGCCCTTGCATTTGGTTTTCATGAAATTGAAAAACTCTATGGTTTGCTTTGCATTAGGTCTTTGTTTTCATGAGGCTCTCACCTAGTGGGGTTTGGTGAGGGTAGATGTATGCAGCCTTACCCCCAAGCGGAGAGGTTGTTTCCATTGTTTAAACCCCTGACCTCTTGGTTATTAAGCAGCAACCTTACTATTGCACTGAGGCTTGCCAGGTGGGAGGTAAAAAAAAGAAGTTATCCCTGTTATGTAACTTCAGAAGCACTTTCTCTCATAAATAGAAAGTTTTTTTTGTTGTTGGTAGAATCACTTATATGTAATTTAAGATTGATATTTTCATTTTCATATCAATTCCTGTTTAGCATCATGCAGCATAGTATAAAGTTCCTGCAAAAATTATTGAAATTAATTTTTGTTGGTATTCATTTGCAAGGATTTCTCCCCACTGTTTAAACTTAACAGGGATCAGATTTTTGAAATCTTTAATGTCACAAAAAGTTGAGTTGGTTGGACAGCATTAAAAATGACTTAAGCCTCTAGTTTGGTCCGTCTAATGTTTGGTTGTGACCTGTAGTTTCGGGCTTATAAGAACCTGTCGGTTATGTAACAAGCAAAAATGCAGAGAGGAAATATATTATGTAGAAAACTTGATTTTATTCATCAACAAAACATAATTTATACAGCATGGAAAAGAAAACTGATGCAGAAAAAATAAATTCCTACATGAATAGTATAATGAGTCACATAAGTGCTCTAACATAGTAGATGAAAATATTCCTAACATCCATATTGGCTGTTTATTGCCAATGAATAGAAACATAACAACTTTTGATTCATACTAATCAACACTCCTCATTGACTCTGAAGCTGTAAACTTCAAGCTTTTGCCATATACTCTTGTGTTTAGACATCTCTACCAACTCACATGTCTCGTTTTTTTAATCACCATGAACTCCTTTTTCATTGCAGCTATCATTTTCTGGTCAGTTGCAGCTTATTCATATCCTGCAACATCTGATGGTGTAGTCATAGGTCCTTCAACATTTGTGTGTATCAGTTGCAGCTTCTGTGTAGCCTTCCATGTCTTTTTTTGCGGAAAAAGAAGCCTTGTTTGCTTCCCATATCGGCAGACAATGTATGTAGGAGATTTTGTTTCTATGTCTTCTTTGTGTACTGCAACTTGCTCATCTTTCATCAAATCCAAGACAACTTTTGCTTTTCATTTGAACTTTGAACACCTCTCTGCCTTCTGAATCTTTAATCATGCAGTTTTTGTCTTCAAACAAAATCTTATAGCCTTTCTCCATTAACTAAGAAACACTTAGCAAATTTTGATTAATTTCAAGAACATATAAGACATCATAAATTAATTTCAAACCTGTGTAACTTTTAATTTCAACTGTTCATTTGCCTTTTGTTGCAATATATGCCCCATTTTCAATTCTAACATTGGAAATAACAGTTTTGTCAAGCTCTCTGAAGAGCTCTCGATCATAATTCATGTGGTTTGTACAACCACTATCAATGAACTAACTTTCTATAGAATTGTTGGCGCCAAAGCATGATACTGCGAACAATCGCTCTTTTTCTGGTTGATCATCAACAACCTTAGCTTCTCCATGTTGTTTTTGAAACTTGCATATTCTTAACTGGCCACACTTATTACATCTTGCATCAGGCCTCCACCATCTGTTTTGTGGATGATTAGTTTTTTTTTTGCAGTAGGAACAAGGTAGAAAGACTTCATTGTTGCTATTTTGGTTATTGTATTTGTTGTTTACTGAACCTGTAGTTGTCATTTTGCCTCCTTTTTTTTGTCATTCCAACCTTTGTAGTTTTGTAATTTGGTTTGGAAAGTACTCTCCACTAATCCTTCTTGCCTCATAAGCCTCATTTGAACTATTCTAGAATGAGAAAATTCAGTACGAAGGAGTCTTACATTGTTGGCAATGGCTAGAAATTTATCAGAGTACTCCTTGATTGTTTCTGAATCTTTCATCCTTTGTATCTCGAATTTTTTGGATCAAATTCATCACTTGCATCCCTTTGACCCTTTCATTTCCCTCATATTCTTGCTTCATAAAATTCCATTTCACAGTTGTTTTCAGTGTCATTATTCTGTTAAAAATGGTGGGTGAAACAGCTGCATATAGACATGCTCTTGCTTTGGATTTTCTTTGTTTCATCTCCTTCACATTTTTAATTTGTGCAACAGTTGGATTGTGTGGAAGAGTTGAAATAACATAATCTTTTTCAATGACTTCCCACAAATCATTAGCATCCAAGAAAACTTTCATTCTAACAGCCCATGCATTATAATTCTTTTCAGTAAACAAAGGTGAAAATGCAGCAGACACTACTTTTGAATTCATTTTGACAATTTTAGGTAATAGAAGGTAATAGAAAAAGTGTTTTGGTTTTTGTTTGGTTTTGGTTTGTGTTTGTTCTCACAGATCACTCAAGATATAGCTCTATATACAAATTTGTTGATTATGTAGTAAGCAAAAATGCAGAGAGGAAATATATTATGGAGAATGTTTGATTTTATTGATCAACAAGACACATAATTTATACAGGATAGAAAAGAAAACTAATGCAGAAAAAATAAATTCCTACATAAATAACATAATGAGTTACATAAGTTCTCCAACATAGTAGATGAAAATATTTCTAAAAGCCATATTGACTCTTTATTGTCTAATGAATAGAAACATAACAGCTTTTGAGTTATACTAATGACCAGTTAGTTGCTTCATAATAATTGACTTAACCGCAAAGAACTGATAAAGTGTCTCTGCCCCATGCTCTGTATGCTATAAAGGACTCAACACTTATTAATCAGTAATGGCAAACGATGATTTTTGTATATCAATACTTTTAACCGAACAATATATAGCCATTCCTAGTTACCATTGGAAAATGGTTGATTATGTGTGTAATCTATACAAATAGAGTATAATACTGGTAGGGGGCACATGATCCATTTAGAATTAATAAAATGTGCACTTATTATTCTGAACCAAGAATCTTTGCTATGATTTGGATTACTAAGAATGTAGCACTATGATTTCTCTTGACTTGATGGAATGTGTGCTTATTATTCTGAAGCCATAATCTTTTTTTATGATTTCAAGTGAATTAATGAAATTTGTTGGACACAAAACGATTTGGATAGTGCATTTTTACTTAGTTTTCTATGTGAAAATAATATATTTCCTTTAGTTTTTTTCTTGGCTAATTTAGTTGTTCTAACATGAGTATTATTTGATCTTTCATAACCATTTTCATTTCCCTTGTTCTTATGTATGAGATATAGGGATGTTTTAGGATAGATGCATGATTCTGGCTCTTTTACCCGCTACAGCTAGGTTTTCTTAGCTGCATGACATGAGTGATTTTTTTTGGGTAAAATCAAGGGTATCCATAGGGTAAGGAACTAATTTCTTTCGTGTGTGGGGTTGCCCCTCCCAGGAATCGAACCTTTGCTCTAGTACGATATCTGGGGATCTAGCAAGGTCTTATACTTCTAGATCAATGCCTCGTTGGTTGACATTAGTGGTTTGTTTATGTATTTTAATAAAAGAAGCAATTAATTCATAAAACAATTATCTATGGAATTTCTCCAACAACATGTATTTGTTCACTGCATTGCTGTGTTGGCATACTAATTATTTTCAAGTGTGTCCATCAATTTATGGATAGTCTACTTCTTTCCGATAACACCGACTTCGGAGATTATTGTAGTATCGGCTTTCGTTTTGAAATTGAAAATTTAGTTTCTGATGGCATCATCTTTTCTCTGGATTCTCTTGCAGGAATACAAGGACAAGGATCTCATCAAATTGTCATACTGGTGAAGATTTAGGACTTTGTTCAGTAAATTTTGTGATATTTTGATTACATGTGTTCTTTAAGATTCTCCAAAAAAATAATAGGCAACATGCCTAACTATTTAATCCATGAGATTTTTATTGTAGTAATTGTGTTAGCAACAGTTTCATCTCAACATACCCTACTCTCAAACTTTACAACTTGTAGTTTTGTTTAGTCTGCAATTATTATTCCTCGTAGTTTTGTTAATTTTCACTCTTATTACAAAAATGTAGAGCATGTGCCATTAGTGACTTAGAAACATCTGAAAATCTAAATGAAGGTTCTTTTTTCTGTTTTGTGGTGTCTATTGGTGTTTTTGATCTTAAGTGCATTTGTTTCCAAGCTATTTGAGCATGTGATCAATCAAGGCACATGTGTTGTTTCACAAAGTGTGTTGCTCCACAAAGTGTCTATTGGTGTTTTTAATAATTAAGTGTTTTTCTGATCAATCACATCACATGAGACAGGATCCTCTCATGTAATGGAGAGGCTAGTGATATAATATGATTATGACATGTGGTTAAGTCAATCTTCAACGGTCAAGATTTTAAAATGCAAATTAATATATTTTTAAGTAAATTAATTTAGGGAAAATGACAACCACATTCTTTTTCTTTTCTCTTTCCCTCTCATCCCCAATCTATTCCATGGTTTCATGAGTAAAAAAAATGACATTCTACAAATAGATTTTACGGGAATGAGAATTAGAGAACCGATTCTCCATGACTCTTTTTTATGCTTCCATGAATAGGATATTGACTTCATCTTTTTCTTGTCAACTTTGTTAGGATCCAAGAACAATAATCACATGTCATCATTTGTTTCAAGTTCACGTCTTTATCCATTCTTATTTTGCTCTAGACCACTCAGTCTGGTAGCTAATCTGTGTGTTGAAGAGGAAGAAGAGAGGAAATGATTTTTGATTTCTTTCTTCTAGTGATGACCTATATATTTTCATTTCTGATTTGTCATTCCACGATTGATGGTTGAAAAACTTGAAAGCAACCAATTCTCTTTTCCAAAAAGAAGAGAAAATGCTACTGAAACTTACGAGAAATGGGAGAGACAAAAACAGAAAAAGGATATGGTTGTCATTTTCCCTAAATTAATTAACTTAAAAATATATTATTTTACATTTTAAAATCATAACCATTAAAAATTGACTTAATCACGTGTCATAATCCTATCACATTATTGGCCTCTCCATTACAGGAGAGGATCCATACCCATTTTTTCTGATCGAAGATGTGCTCCCGTGATCCACGAGGGACTAAGTAATATGTGTTTTGCATAAGGGCCTGTCGTTCAGTGCTAGTAACAATAATAAGAGCAGGACCAACTATGAATTAGTAAAATCTTCTCGGAATGATACAACTTATTTTTAGACCATTCAGTGCATAGGATTTCTACCTAGTGGAGTTTAGATAGGATAAATGTACGGGTCAATATCTGCTATACTAAAAGAGTGTGTTACTATATGTGATACTGCCTCTGATTAGTTGAAAAACATATTTTTTTAGTTTAAAATTTCATAATAAAATACTTGTATGAACAATCAGAGAAAGTGACACATGAAGTGTCACATTTTTTAGGACAGAAGATGTATTTTTTGAATGCACGTAGTCTTATCTTACAAGTGAAATGCTTGTTTCTAATAACAATAATCAACTAACATGTAATAATTAAACAATGCTCTTCATGATCTTTTTAACATATAATAATACAATTATCTGCAATGAGAATTGACACAACTGTAAAATGTACTGCATTTTTTAGGTGTGATATTTGCTATAAAAAGCCAATAAGTATGTCATATGCGTGAAAATGCATTATAGGGAACATATCATTGGTTCTTTTTTAATAATGTAACTTGGACTGTAATTAATTCGGTTAGGGCACTCGATGAGTGGGTCATTGGTTGGTTATTGAGTCAATAATTAGAACTTTTGACTCGAAAGTATATAATAATAGTTAACATTATTTTAATAATTGTCCATTTTAAATTTAACTATTACTAACTCAGAAGTACCCAATTATGACTCGGAAGTTTATAATAATAGTTAACTTTATTTTAATAATTGTCCATTTCAAATTTGACTATTACTAACTCAAAAGTACCCCTTAAAAACATAATCAAAACATGAGTTTTATGCCATGGCAAGAGAAACACAAATAATTTTAAAATTTAACTAAATGACTAATGTTTTGTTACAAACTAAATTAACAAAAAACGAACATAAATATAAATAAGTTGAATACATTATATTTTTTAATCTCAAAACCTTAGTGTTTTGGTGTTTTTTATAATAAATAATTTGGTTGATTGGATTGGTCCAATCGACCAAATTACTAGTTTTAGGCTTATAGTTTAAATCGAATCAAGGTATCACAATTTTTTATGCAAAACTTATAGATCGAGTAGCTTGGGCCGGCCATGTGCCAAATTCATAATCGAGCGGACTTGCCTAAGTCGATATTTATTACTTTGTTATTAAGTAAGTGAAGGTCAAAGAATCCTTACAAGTTGGGATATAAAGGCAACTTAACTCTCTAGTCACAGTCTTTGTAAATAAAAGAAGGGAAATGACACCTTACCTCTAAGAGTGTTTGTTTATTTTTATTTCTTTAAATATGAATTTTTTTTTGTAACATATCACCCTCTTAAATTATGATAAACTATGTAAATGTGTGTTTTCCATCAATTAATTGATGGGAAATGTATAGGTGAGAACGACATGATGATTTTTTTACCTAATTATCAAATGGTGAACTCCCAAAACTTGCCTATTATGATGGTTAAATTTAATATAATTGTTAAATTTACCCATTTTTCATATTTTATAAATAATCATTTTGCCTGATCTATAAGAAACTAATCTTTTGGAGTACGATGAATTACCTAAGCAGATGTTACTCTGAAAAGTATTTGGTTTACACATTTTACTACAATTAGAGGAGTTAGATTATGAGATAAATCTTGATGGAATAATGGCTAATTTACCTAGAAAGAACATTTGGATTTATACTTTATCATGTTCTATTAACACATGTAAATTATTCAGTTTAAGCAACACTTGTATAGATATGTATATAATGAAAACAAACAATAATTATATTTCATAAAAGTAACGAGTGATAATATTTAAATTCATTAGATACAAGTCTAGCTTGATCGGCTTTCTATGCTTTGTTCAGATTTACGAAATTTGTCACAATTAATGTTTATAGCTTAATAATAGTGCATGGTTCATGATGTTCTTTAATATTTTGTACACAATTTACTCTCAATAAATACAACAAATCCAATCTTAAGGTAAGGAAAAAGAAAGTATATGATTTTAAAAAACAAGACAAACACACTAACACATTCACACAATCATCAAATTTATCTCCTATAAGCAGCAGCACCATGAATAGCACCTATGTAGAAAAGCTGAGTAGCTGAAAGGATAATAAGAAAAGCCTCCAATGTTCTCTGCAAAATTGGACATGTCAAAGTTCTCGGAAATATGACATTCTAGCATTTACAAAGTTTAAGACAGAAAATGTGACTCCTTAAAAATGTATCGAATATGTCAATAAAGATGAGAATATTACAGTAAATAAAATTTTCCATGACTTACCAAGCGGGCATTTCTGATGTTAAGCTCAATCTCTTTGCATGCAAAGCTGCATAAATTATATGATTGTTAGTTAGAACACTTTGTTTATCAGTGCAACAAGTTAAAACCAATTTTTAGAGTTAAGCTTTTGATTTTAACTTAAATAAATAGTCAATGCATGTAAAAGTCTTTTAATTTGATATCTTGTCATGCATTGACACTCATTAAAAACTACTTACTCTCATCATAACTACATAAAAATATATGATTATATAATGGTGTAAAAATCTTTACTTTATTCGTGTATGAGGTTCCTACTTAATGAGTCTAGGCTGCAACGTTACCTTTGAGTATAGATGTTGTTTCTAATATTCTAATGTGACCTATTTTACTAAATAGCAACCTTACTGTGGCGTCGATGTTCATCCTCAAACTTTATTCCAATGGGGTATTAACATGAAATACTAATTTTTTGTGTGGTGGTTGGTGTGGAGGAGGAAAAGATTACCCCATGGCAAGAAGTGTAAGAGACCATGCAATGGTAGCAACTGAAGCTGCAGATGGCAAACTCTCTGAAGTCCACGAGCGGATATGGTTGAGTCCTGCTATCGTTGATCCAGCACCAACAACTCCAGCAATCAAAGCAAATGTCACAAAGAACCCAGTAGCAGCATTTCCCATAGGGAAGTATATTGGTGAAAAATGTGCAGGAAGATCAAATCCTGTACCTGCATAATTAATTTCTCACACAAAATAAGCATTTTTTAATACAATAATGATATTTTTAAAATCCACATTCACAAGTTTCGCAAAAACTTATGGTCAGTATTTTAAATTGTAGTATGGAATCGAAATTGTAGTTGCATTATTGCGGCTTTTGGAGTTTCCGTAAATGTGTCGCAACCTCAATTGTAGCGCAATAACCGCATTTTCTTGGAATTGCGGTAAATACAACACAACCACAATTTAAAACACTATTTTTGATTTTGTAAGGCAAAATATCGATATTTCGTTTTGTAAAGCCAAAAGTCGTGAAGTATAAATGAAAGATAAGACACTCTTTACCTATAACAAAACCATGATCAATAGCCCTATTAACAGCCCATGCACCAATGCCTAAAACAATGACATACATGCAAAAGTTTAGCCCTAAAAGAAGTGTTGCAATAGGCTTCAATTGCTCATTTGCCATTTCTTGACTATGTGGTTTAAGACAATGGATTAAAAAGCTGCTATGAACAAAGAGAAACAAAGGGAATTTCAGACTCTTAAAAAGTTGTGAAGGAAACAAGACTCAAATACAAGACTTTGATGCATGTGTTGTGTTACAATTTTGAGGGCTCTTTAAAAATATAAGTAGTGGATGAAAAGTTTGGTTCTTTTCTTGCTAAGGCTGCTAGTTCTATATCCCTGTGTAGGGTTGTAAAGTGATTGGTTCATGCTTCACATTCAAGGCAAAGAGAAAATATGCCTTATTCTGATTCTTACTTGTCTCATATTTTTAAGGTTTGTTTGTTTGTTTAAGCATAGTATTAGTACCTTATTGAGTTGCTTATTTGTTTGTTCATCTACACAAGTGATATTCTTTGCATGCTCTGGACTCTTCTAACTCACAACAATGTTATGGGTTACATTTGTAACCTGAAATTAGGCTTATGGTTACATTATGTTTAGTGCAATTGTAAAAAATTACAATCACAATTGCAATAATGAAAACTCCTAAAATTATAATATTGTGGTTACAATTATGATTGTAGGGTATAATTTAAAATATGTTTGTAGGGGCTGCTAATAATATAGTTACTAGTCAATCTAATAAATGTCACAAATATTTGTAGATGCATACTATTTTCAAGTAACCCATTCATCAAATTGGTGCATAAAATTCAAGACCTTCTTGGTTTATAGCTCCAGATAGTGTTCCAAATATATTTTGTTGTTGTAAAATGGAAGGAAAAATAAATAATTAATAACAACTCTAGCCTCAATCTAATTAATATAAGAGTTAATCTAAAAGCTTTTGCTCTTTTTTTTGCTATGGATAATAATGTGATTTTTTTAAAACCTAAAGAGTTCGTTTTAACTACCAAATCATTTTTCAAGGAATTGGTTTTATAAGGAATTTTTTTAAAACCTCTCAACATTGTTTGTAAAATACTTTTCTTTATAATTAAAAATTGATATTTGCTTTACCAAAGTGCAACTGGTACTTGCATTATTATTTTGTCTCTAAAAGAATACTTTTGAATTAGTATGCGCCAAAAATGAATCAACATGTTATTTTGGTGGGATGACTAACTTATATAATTAATTCAGTAGTTCAGTAACTATTAACTTAAACAAACCTTAATTAACCAAAAGGTATTAGATTATTAATATAAGGTCCCACCACATAATGATTAAAAGATGAAATGTTTAATTCTTAAAAACGATATTTATTGAATTGGTCAGTCACACATCCCAACATAAATTAATTTCTTACTTGTAGCTGAGAAAGACCCTTACTAAAAAAATTTAACAAACTTGTCCACTCCTATAAACATGTGTCACCATATAGGAGGATTTAGCAGGCATTACTCTTTTTACTTTGATGCATATTTAAGATTTCTCTTTATTTGCTGATGACTATAAATATAAATCTTAAATTGGTAAAAAAAAAGGGCAAGCATAGAGCAAATACAAGTTACTAATTATTAAATAAAATACAAATATTGCCTAAATTTCGAAGTATATGTATAAAGTTATTACATATTCATGGACCCAAAACTTAGGTTTTCGTATGTTTAATACACATTATGCACAGAATGAGTTTATGACTTTATTTTCAAATGTGCCTGCCAAACTAAAAAAATTAGTTGGAGAGATGAACTAGTAATTTGGAGAGATGAACTACATTGTTGGCAATAATGGAAGGCTTCATAGCCTTCCACTTGTAACTCTTCCCTTTCTCCCCCTCTAAAACAGACAACCTGAAGTATCTAATGTCTCAACACGCATAACGAGTTGCAAAATAGGAATGAGTTCTTAATAAATATGTGTTCCACAATGGTGAACAACATTAACATGTTCTTAAAAAATTAAGAATACCATTGTCAGTTCTCTAATAGAAAGAGACACCAACCCAGATAAACATCACCATGTTGTGAGGATTTCACAAGACAAGAAAAAACAATCAAAAATCACATGTTACTATGAACAAACACCAAGATAATACCAAGAATTAACAGAAAATAGTGAAACAGCAAGATAAACTAACCAACTGGAGTCAAATGTATAACAAGCAACAGGTTTTTGCAATAAACAAAAAACAAAAGTGATCATGATCATAATCCATAAAGGGTGTACCAACTGAAGCTCACTACAAAACATAAATAACACTCAGATCTACTCATCCTCCTGGCTGCGAAGTCTGGCGGTTTTGTTTGTGACAACCACATCAAGTTGAGCAGCTCTCTCAACGATTTCCTTCCTCTTCCTTGTGGAGATGTTGTGAGCAATCTCAGCAGCATATGTCCTGAATTAACATCAAAACAAATGGTATATTGAGCAGATAATCTTATGCAAAGTCGTGAAGGAAGATAATACAAGATGAGATTAAGTACTTCACCTGTTATGCATCAGTAAAAGTTCAAGGTCTTGCACATTGTGCACAACAAACTTCTTGAAGCCATTTGGTAAATAGTGGCGAGTTTTTTTGTCTGAACCATAACCAATGTTTGGCATCAACACACATCCTTTGAACTTTCTCCTGACACGGGAATCAATACCCTTGGGTCTGCGCCAGCTTGGCTGTTGCAAGTAAAAAGCCAAAACATGGTTATATTTCAGCATAAGCAACCAAATCCAACCCAATTAACACCTGGGTCCAACAAAGTTAACTAGCATATACAACTAATCAGATGAGTGGTTTACTACTCCACAATCACGTATTAACAACCAAAATAAAAGAAAATATAAGGCATGCATTCAAAGTAAGTCAACGCAAATTACAGAACATTATTAGGCTCCAACATAGATTATGTAATACATATTGTGTAATCCTCAAACAAAAAACAATTAACAGCTTAAATAGCACACAAAAACAAGATTGGAAGATGCGCAAGAGATCAGATGGTAGTGCATGTTGATAATCATCATTCTAGTGCAGAAATGAAGGATAAACATGGGGGGGGGGATCATAAACTCGCATTGTGGTTCAAAATTACAAAATAAACTATTTCACCAAAATATACAAGATACATGTCAAAATGAGGAATAGATCCAAATGATAAAAACAAACATGAGATTCTCCAGCAAATACAACACAAATAAGGTATAAAATTGAAATATATAGGATGAGATAATCGATCTTTAACGATACATCATATTAGACATTAAAACCTAGGAAATCAAACTTATTATAAGATAAAAGGATAAGATACAAACATCAGTCACCATATTACACAATCAAATAGTTCAAATTATTACTAAGGCAACAAATACTATAATTCAACTACATGAACTTCAACATCAAAACGAGAATTACCCAGATTAAAAAGAAGACTAAAAAAGCACCACACATGGATAGAAACATGTTACAAAACAAAAAAAATCAACCAACCTAACAATCTAGAAAATTTTTATAAAAAATAAAACCTTAAAACCAGTAAAATAAAACTTATTACACAATATAAGTATCATATAAAAATTTCAGCGACCATATTACACAATCTTAGGGCACACATTAAAAATAAAACAAAACCAATATGAAATTAAGAAAGGAGAGAGAAAATGTATTGACCTTGACGGAGATCTTGCGATCACTCTGAGGGCGTTTGAACCTCTTGACCCTCTTCTTCACAATCTTCTTGGAAAGCAAAGGTACCGCCATTTTTTCTTCACTGAGAAATTAGGGTTTCAGAAGTTGAAGAAGCTGCTACTAAGTTTATAAATAAGATGCGTTTAGGGTTTTATAATTCTGAAAGTGATGCTATAAAACAAGGCCTACTTTTGGGCCTGTTTACTGTATTTGAGATTGGATTGGTCCAGCTAAAATAAATAAACTTCACTTCATCATCATATTTCTACCCCTTATTAAAAAAGACTTTAATATTTATACACTTTACATTCACCATTAATTTATATTACTTTATTTTAAACAATTAATAATAAATAAAATAAATAATTGATGATAGACCAACAACTTATAATATTTTTATATTATTATTGTATATATTTTTTTTCTTATTAAGAAATTTGACATTTTTTTGCAAATTCTTTTTACTGTAACGAGTATACCTAACTCAATATATAAGTTAGATTATATTATCATATATAATTTGGGTCAAGTTCATCCCTCCATACATATTGATGGATAGGGTACGAAAGATGTGCATATTCATCCTAAATTGTCCAACATGCCATATTTGCATGCAAATATTTCTATGGGTAATAACATGGGCAACCCATTGATATTATTAGATAAAGTATTGAATATCAAATATATAATTTATATGTATTTTTAAAAATATGAGAAAGTATATTCTATTTGTTATATATGTATTTTATATGAGATGTGAGAAAATACTATCATTTTCTTATTATCTATATAGATTTGTGTTTTGTGTATTATATATAAGCATTTGTATTTTATATATTATAGCATATGGATTGTTCAATTTATATATAAATTATGTATCATACATATTTTGCATTATATATATGCATTTTATTTTATGTAGTGTTCTATTTGTATGATTATTTATTAGGATAAGTGCATTTGTATATTTATATATAAATTATGTATTGTTTATTTTGTATGACTAGTATATATAAATTTATATGTTCGTATATATATATTTTTTAATTTTATTTGGCGACTCGCAAGCTCATTCTATCCATGTTTGAGACAGATATAATATGATATTTTATGCTCTATTTAAAAATAAATATATTCATGCATGCACTAATTTAGGTGGACATGTACATGGACAAAGTAAATAAAACAGTCCTAATTATCAATACTATTTATACTAATATTATATTTTTTTAAGTGAAACTTACGTCAATGACTACCTTATACACTTACTCAATTTGATATGAAATAATTACTTTGATATAGTTGAATTTTATCCTGGTTAAGGTTAGCTTCATTTTAAAGTTAGCCTCCATCATTATTTAAGCATTATTTAAGGTTGGATAAAGTCTTTATTAGAGTATAATATGTATATACTGTATAAAGATTTATACACAATCAATACTTTATTCACAATTTATTTATATTACTTTTTTGAAGAGTCAGTGATCATTAAAAATGAACAATAAAGGATGAACTAACAGTATATAAAAAAAACTGTTATAGTATGGATGCATACATTTTTTATTCAAGCTATTATACTTACCCTTTCCATTCAAAGTTATTTTCATATGATTTATATTTATTCGTGTTTGTTGAATTTTCTATAGAACGCTGATATCCTTTTTACTAAAAGTAGATTCTAACAACATATATGTTAACGTAATTTCATCTTTTAATAATTTTTTTCAAATGTCTGTGCTAGTTATTTAAGACATTCTTATACAAATGATTTATTATTGTATTTATATATCATTTTATATGTCATTAAAATGTATCAGAATAAGATAAAAGGAGTATGCATTTTTATATGATATAAGGTTAAAAGAATATTGCTTATAAGGGTAATGTATAAAAAATTTATTCAAGGTGTACATGTGCACACCCTTATGAAAGTGTGGCATCACCACTAATCACTAATCAACTAGTATTAAATTGTGTGAAGTCTTTACCTCTTAAAACCGGTTATATTTCGGTTGTAGATACTAATCAGTCGATCATCTCCTAGTCATAATTGATCATCTGTATAAAAATAAGTTTCACAACAATTTCAAATGAGTTAATTGATTATATAATCAATTAAATCTCCTTAATGGATACTCAATTATCTTGTGAAAAATACTTAATTTTAGGATTTACTTTCAATAACTTCATTCTCACTTTGTTTTTGGTCACATCGAGTCATGATGATGAGCTTTGCATTTTCAGCATCTTCTGAACCACTTGACACCCTATATTGTGTAGCCACTTTTGTCTTTATTGTCCTTATCCTTTCTGAACTTGCTCACTTTATCAATTCTCTTGAGATAATCGGGACAAGTGAATTTAATGTGCTTTTGATATCCGCATTCATAGCATGTAATTTTGTATAGAGAAAAGTTATTATTCCTCTTGCTTGACCTTGGAATATTATAAAGCCTCATTTCTTCTATAAACTTTTCTCACAAGGGAGCTATCTTTATCCTATTGTTCTTCACTATTTTCTACTCTTCATGGTGTTGCTTTCGTTCGGTCATTTTCTTCATGTTATGTAAGACTTCATTCCATTTAATGTTATTTTAGCTTCTCAAAAACAATGTAATAATGGTCATAGTAGAATGATCATTTGCTTCCATAACAATAGTTAATTTGAGTTGGCAAGTCATATAAATATATCTCAACACTTTGTGGGAAAATTTATCACTAGTAAGAACTTTACCTAAATAAGTGAGATGATTAGCATTATGAGAGAAATGCCTTTGAAAATCACTAATATTTTTATTTGGTAAAATATGAAACAAATCACATTCATAAATTAATATGTTTATTATAGCACGTTTTACTTTACTAGTACCTTCATAGGTAGCTTGCAAAGTATCCTACATATCCTTAGAACTAACACATTGCGAAATTCTAAAGATTTCATTTTAAGGGTTCATTTTCGTTCAAACTTTGTAATCAAGTAAAAATGAAAGATGAATATGATCATTGGTTTGAAGTCATCTCCACAAATAAATGGAAAAAAATGGAAAGTATATAAAGAAATCACTTTTAAAAATAAAAAAATGGCAAATGAAATAGACGAAATCCATATAATAAATGAAGGGTTTCATGGTTACAATAAAATGGTAACCATTTTTTTTCAAACCTCGTAACCCATTAAAAATGACTTCTTTACAAATAGATAGGAAAGTAAATGGATGAAAGAGAGTGAAAAAATGAAGGGTTATGGTTACAATAAAATGGTAACCATTGTTTGTCATCCTCCTAAGCAGTCCCATGGATTACCTTATGGATGAGTTTGAGATTGAAAGTAAGACGAAGATTGTGAGAGAAGACTTTGAAGAGAGAGACGGTTAGTGTGAGTTTCAAAATGGAATTACTTCATTTTCCACCTTAGCCTTGTGAAAGTGGAAAAACACATGTTTGACATGCAAATGAAAGGACATATTTCAACTTTTCGTTTCATTACCTTGTTAAATTACTGATTTAACCCCATCCAAAAAGGGCACATAGTACAAAGTACATATACTTTTTTTGTAATGTACAATATCATTTTTAATAATTTATCTGGAAAAAATTCATTTTCAATTAAGTGTTTAACAAACTATCTGTGCCACCTAAAATATATAAAGAACAAAGTATTTTGGGAAATTGTGCAAATGTTGCTCATGTGTCATAGTTTTGTTAGCGTAGTGGATTTTTTAGACTATAACAAGTATGCAAGGCCTCCTTAGATATAAACAAGTATTCTTTGTTAATCAAGTCTATTTAGACTTATTGTTGGGGTACTTTTTGTTAACCAAATCTTTGCAAATTCGTTGTTGGAGTATTTTTCTTCACCATGTCTCTATAGTCTTGTTGTTCAATTATTCTTTGGTGCTTAGTGATAAGACTATGAAAAGTCTAATTATTTTTAAAAATTACTTCTTTACTCTATTAACCTTTTATTTCCATTTATTTTTAAAAATGGAAACAAACCGTTGATCACCTTCATCTTTTCTGGGTTTCCTTTTTTCATTTATTTTTATAAATGGCTTATATCCATATATTAAGTTGATGTTTATTGGGTTTCCATTTTTTGTGTACAAGTTGGGTCTTTTCTAGGTTTCCATTTTTCATTGTTCCTCCATTTAAAAATGAATTAGTCATTTACATTCCATACTTTGTAGGTGCTATTCTTCTTGGATTTTTACTAGAAAATATGAAATTTCACACTTACTGTGAAGGACATGGATGCATTTATGGATCATCATTTTCTACCTCTGAATTAATTTTTTAATAAACAAATTAGAGCTTTGTATTTAGTGTGTAGCTCGCTTATGTGCTTTACAATGATGTCTCATGAACTTTACTCTTTCTCCGTTCATTGTTCCTTGATTATTTTTAAAAAATACTTCTTCACATTCCACACTTTGCACATGTTGTCCTTCTTGGATTTTTAGTCAAAAAATATTAACTTCCACACTTAATGTGGACCATTTTCTAGCTTTGATTTTATTTTTTAATAAACAAATTAGGACTTTGTTTTTAGTGTGTAACTATCATATGTACTTCACATTGATGTCTAGTTAACTTTTTTTCTTTGTTTGCTTTTTGGATTTTTATTAAAAAAATGTGACTTTTGTATGTATGTGATCATGTAGGTTCCTCATGTTTGAATAATGTTTATAAAACTACTTCCTTTTATTTCTTTGTTATTTTTACCTAATGATACATAAAATGTAGTCTTTAGCCTAGAGTCAAGCTCCTTATAAAAACATGGCCTTTATATTATATGGTGTTTTAATTCATAAATCACTTTTTTTAAAAAGGCCATTACATATTTTTTTTAAATGTTTTATTGAAATTATTTTTAGTTTGCCATTATTAGTTTTTGTTCATTATGTTGATGCATGCTCGTGAATTATTTGATACCTAAAATAACAAGGCCTGTACATTATGTGTTGTTTTACTTCATAAATCACATATTTTAAAAAAAGGTCATTATACAATTTTTACAAAAAAAATTTATTTAGAGCATTTTTAATCTCTATAATTTTTAGTCTTTGTTCACTATGTTGATGCATGCATTTCTAAGTGGGCATTATAGTACATTATTTTGATAATTTGAGGTTTAGTCTTTCTATGTAGACCTTTTATATTTATGATTTTTGAATAGTATATCATTTTTGAGTATGAGAGTGTTTTTTATATATCAACATAATGTTTATGTCATGCCCATTCAACATGATAATGAATTTGAACGATTCAAAAAACATTTGGAACATTGCAGTTAGAATCACTAAAATTTGGTATGTCCAAATACCACTCAACTAGGACATCTAAAATTGATCTTAATGGATTTTAAGGTAATAATATTTCGAACATTTTTTAAAATTTTATTGGTTTTTAATAGTATTTTTTCATCAATTCAGGGGACAAAGTACAAGTCTCTTTAGAAAGGATGATTTTAATGAATAGATAGAACATTTGGTTGAGAATACAACTTATGCGATGTACAATTTGAATGTCATGCACAATGATCTCCAATTTAAGACATGTGTTCATCTTTACAGAATGTAGTTCACTGCCGGTACCATCCTGAAATAGAGAGAATTTCCTGAATTTGAATATGATTTTAAAATTTTTAGTGACATCCTAGCTAGGAACTGCAAAACTGATTTGTTAATAGGTTAGATTAAAGTTCTTATGTCCTCTTTTTTGGAAATGTATTTCTCTCTCTTATGATTATGACTCATGTTTATTTTGATTTGTTTGACCTAGAGATCATTGGTGATTTTGATAAGCTCATATTCTCCCAGAAGAAAGTTATTTTCAGTATGAAAGATTTTAGGTAATCTTTTGTGTCTTTAATTTCTATTGTTATCTTTACAAATTTTCATATTATTTTATGCTCTGAGCAATGGTGATGTCATTAACTGTACTCTGTGGGAATCCCACACTATGAAAATTTTCAAATACTACATCAATCAGCCTATTGTTGAACCTATAAGCATTATGCTAAACATGATAGAATCAAGGAAGGACAAGGTGATGTTGTCAGTACTAATTAATAAGCGTATATTTTAATTATTGTGTTTTGATTTTATTTACACTTTCTAATTTATCTGTAATGTGTTATAGGTATGTATCCACCTACTATTCCCAACTCATAGTGTGGATCAAAGATATTAATATATGAAGAAATTGGAAACATTGAGAAGTTCAAACATATATATGTTTACATTACTTTAGATATAGACAATTTAATTTTCTTATATGTGTTCATTTGCTACTGACAATAATATTTAACTATAACAATCATTGTTGTAGTTTTTCAACTATCACTCTATCCCGTGAGACAATGAGCCAAAGTAACAACCAATTGTCACTATGAAACAAGTCACATTCATGAATTAATATGTTCATTCTAACATCTTTTACTTTACTATTACCTTCATAGGTAGCTTGCAAAGTACCCTACATATCTTTAGAACTAACACATTGCGAAATTCTAAAGATTTCATTTTAAGATAATGCAAAAGTAATAATATTAAAACATTAAGATTGTGTCGTACTTTACTTTTTCATCATCAGTGCATAGATATTTAAGTTTATCCATAACAACGCCATCAACCAAGTATTTTGGCACACAAAGTTCATCCTCTATGGATTCCTATGTATCCATATCTATAGCTCAAATGAATACTTTTTATTCTTAATTTCCAACAGGCATAACCTTCATCGTTGAAGATTGATGACCTATTAATTGAAAGTAACTAGATAATATAATTGCTTTTGGGGAATGGCCTTTTGATACTCACAAATATCTGAAGTGAGTATATCTAAGGATGTTGACTTGAGAAGAAAACACTTTAAAGTTTTTTCTTAGATAAGAGTTTATGTGCATATGCCATTCCATAGATAAGTGAGAAGCTTCATAACTAGCTTGGCTTCCACATACAAATTAAGTCCTCTAAGACATGTCTCTTTTAAGTCAGTCAGTTCTTTCGTAGGACAACTTAGTGAACTCAGACTATGTAGATAGATGATCCTTGGATGCCCATATTTGATTATTAATTTATCTTTGTACAAATGGTATTGCACACTTAGTAGATTGGTCAATAACCTTAACATAAACTTAATTAAATCATTAATGTGTAGTTTTCATCAAAACACAAGGTTAATGCAAATTAGACTTTTCATAGTCTTATGACTAAGCACCAAAGAATAATTGGACAATAAGACTATAGAGACATGGTGAAGAAACAATACTCCAACAACGAGTCTACAAGGATTGGTTAACAAAAAGTACCCCAACAACAAGTCTAAATAGACTTGATTAACAAAGACTACTTGTTTGTATCTAGAGAGGCCTTTCATACTTGTTATAGTCTTAAAAATCAACTATGCTAACAAAAATACAACACATGAGCAGTATTTACATAATTTCCTAAAATACTTTTTTCTTTATGTGTTTTATGTTCACAAAATCTCATGATGAGATAGTTTGTTAAACACTTTATTCTTTAACGATTTCTGGGAGTGACAATTGTTGGAAGGGGCAGCCACACATCCTGAAAAAGATTAGTTCCTTATACATAAGGTGAGGGGATATCCTTACTAGTACAAAAAAATGGTTTTTTTCAGTTAGAAGAGTAAAATAGCAAACACAAATGTTTTATCTAGGGATGGCAAAATGTATGGATGGGTCTGGGTAAAGCGTTACCCGGACCCACCCCGTTCGACAATTTTGGCACCCAGACCCGTGTAAACACCTGGTGGGTCTGCTACTCACGGGTCATTGGGTACCCAATGGATTGCGGGTACTAGGGGTGAGTACGACCCGACCCTACCCACTCGCCCAATACGATCCTATCATGATTGGGTCCGAATAGGGTCGAGTCTCATCGGGTCTAGGATCGATTCAAGTTCAAAATTTAGGGTCGGGTATGGACCAAATATGACCCTACCCGACCCGTCTCATGGTCATTCACTCATCATATTTGTATGTGACTCTATTCAAATGTGTATAGAGTAATGACACTTTTTTGATTAAAAATATCATTGATTCTCTAATTTTTTCATCATAAATACATGTTGGTTAATAATATATATATATATATATATATATATGTATATATATATATATGTATATATATATATATGTATCATTTTATATGTCAAATTACGTATTGATAAATAATAAATATATGTATCATTTTTCATCAGATCTAGGGTCGGGTTTAGGTTTAAAGGTTGTTCTAGTCGATATTTAGGGTCGGGTTAGCTTCGGGTCTAGGCCGGGTTCAAAAAATGATCTGACCAATATTTAGGGCCGGATAAGGAGAAGCCTTAACTCGTCCCAACCCGGCCCATGCTCACCCCTAGCGGGTACCTATAAATTCAGAAAATATTTAATTTTTTTAAAACAACTTATATATTTGTGCATGTGTTTCTTATAATCATGCGTGTTATTTTAGATAATAAAAGAGAAAAAAACGATAGCAACAATTATAAAACATAATTAAAGTACAAGTCCATAACTTTAAATTGTCATTTAAATATAATTTTTTTACTAGAAAAAGTAATTTAAAATAAGACAATAAAACATATCAAACATCTAATATCCCTCTATCAACATAATATTACTTCATAATTATATATTAACATCTAATATTCTCTTTATATATAGAGAGAGAATTGCCGGTCACGGTACCCACATGTCAGGGTATCTCATTAATCAAATCCGGACTCGTTCAACAATGAGTTTCTAAATCTTCAATCCCAACTACCTACGGATCCAAAAACAAGGACCTAGACCCGATCAATTACAAGTATTACCAACAAGTGCTTGCGGATCTGGGTATCTATGTCATCCCTAGTTTTATCCTCCTTCACCCAATACATCTAATTCTTAACAATACCAAAATTATAATGTAATTGACCAGGTTACAAATTTTTGATTATATAAAGCCTCTTCAGCCTCTAAATTTTATTTTAACCTAAAAACTCCATGATTTTGACCACGAGCATAAAAAACATCTCGAACTCTAAAAATTGGATAACATCAATTTATAAATTTTAAAATTCTAAAATTTTAATTGTTTTATCTTTCAAACAAATGAACATAAAATAAAACTATAAAATTTAATAAAATCATTTATAAAAATATTTAATTAAATACATTCTTTATTTAATATTAGTCCTTTTCCTCATGCATAATTTCATTCCCAACACCTTCCCTTGGTTCGGACCTGCAAACTGGATGAGCTATATACTATTCCAATGGTGAAAACAATAGCTCAAATGCAGCTTATTAGCTATTTCCTGATGATTGGTGAAATACTAATCCTAGGATCTTGAATCTCATGATTCTCACACATAATATAAAACAATGATATAAAGGTATACCTGAATCCATGTTCTCTGATTTACTCATTTGATATACCTTTTGAGAGAGTTTTGGTATGATGGTCTTCCTCAACCAAATCATTAATTCCTTTTGGGACCTTCGTTTTCTCTCCAACGGGGAGATGTGAAAATTATTTGTAATTTGGTGTCTTGGGGACCATAACCGTTCCTTATGTGTTAACTTATAGGGTTCTCATTATCCACTATAGGTCAACTCATTGGATATCCACTCATTAAGTCCATATTCGTTATTAGTTTCAGAAGTCTTTTAGGTTGTCATTAATTAGATCACTTGTTTTGAAACCCCAAAACAAATAGTCAATATAATTGTATTAAATATATGATGTTCACCTTAATTAGAAATTATGAATTTCTAACAATCTCCCACTTGGGCTTCATATTTTTATTGAAACAATTATATCACATATTTTGTAGGCGCACATCTGTATGCTACTTATATTTAGGCTTCTCCTTAATACAATGTGGTAAATCTCATATATCGAGTATGAAATGTAACGCCTCGAAAATCATTTCATATTTAATATATTTAATCTTTTAGAAAAATAAGTAAATTTTTTTTTCCTTTTTTTCTTTTATGTAACCTATAACTTACAAATCATTTTCACTTTTACCTTATTCCATTTTCAAGACGTCACATTTTCAAACCTTGCGAAAATAAAATTCTTAATACATTGAAGATAATTAAATGAACATAATTATTTTCTGAATATTTCTCATTCATAAAATTCTTGAATAAATACAGAATTGTCTACCGGGCGAAATCTAATCATCACCACAAATAAAAAAAAGCTGAAAATGCAAAGAAAATAATGTCGGGGCATTGTCATTACAAAAAGTACCTCACACAGCTTCCTATCACAACAAAACAAAAGAGAAACCTCCTAAACCGGAGGTGCACTCGAAGCCTCGCTAGGGTCTTCCTCCACCTCCAAGTCAGAAGAGATCTCAATGACCTCAATTGAATCTTTTATGCAGATAAGCTCTACACAGTCGTCGTTGTTTTCCTCCTCCTCCACTTCATCCGCCCCCCAATCCATTGAGAGGTCCGGGGTGTACCCCCTTGGCATGACCCTGTCTTTCTCTCTTGGTGCTGATCCTGATGATGAGAATCCTATTTGGGGCTAGGTCCTAACAACTTATGGTACGCCTCAAGCTTCAACCGGTACAGAAAGTCCGGCGGTTGCAGGTCTTCGGTCGGGCAAAGTGAATGATGCCTCTCGAACTGCGTAGTAAGGTGGAAGATGCAGAACTGAGCCATTGCTTACCCAATCCAGCTCCAGGTCGCAAAGACTTGTGTAAATGTGTCGATTACCCTCAACACTCCATATCCTCTCATGGGACATAGTGAAGCGATAACCTCAGATCAGTGCTGATGGGTCCATCTGAACATGCATACAAATACACCAGAAGAAAAGAGAGGGAGTAAAACATCTATGAAAAAATTGTCATCGACGTCGTGGAATTACACGAAATAATATACCAAGACATCACACGAGTACATATATATCATGTGATCATACAAGCATATAATAATGATGACTGAAGTATAAAACTCAAGAATTTAGAATCAATATCGAAGAATATCATGTATGCAATGCGATGCATGAGTCCACCATCCTTACTCCTTTATCCTCCCAATAACTCTTCGGAAATAACCGAGAGTATAGTTCCCATAACAAGCCGATTCGATCGCACCAAAATTATTTCTTGCAAGGATATATGATTGATCTGTTCGAACGAAATTGTCCATTTCAGGATGGTGTCGTATCAAACACTTTATGGGCATCCCTCTCATCGATCCTGATTGCAAAGAGGGGTTGTCAGAGATCGTCTAGTTTGTGCTGTGAGCACTATCCGATCCAACATAATACCTCATCCAGGAATATATGGGACTCGTCTCACATAGACTCTCCCTCAAGACTTTGCTGACGAATCACCGCTATCAACACCGTCCCTCTCAACATCTCGGGGCTCATTCGTCTCCCGTACATTTGCTCTCCACTACTTCATTTTTTACCATGAATATGCACCCAAACCGAAATTAGCAAATTATGTCTTTTAATCCATCTTTTCTAGCAATTTTCCCATCCTAAGACATATCCGATCGGGAATGCTTCTAGCGGGTCCCGATCTTAAGATATAAACAAAAAGAGAATAATTTCAGCACCACTAAAAACCATCGCTGAATTATCCTGGACGACTCTCAAGTCAAGCCTCTTACGGTTAGACGATCTCGCTGCATGGGCACAACATAATACTTCTCAGCACCACTGCAAACCATCACTGAATCATCATGGACGACTCCTCTAGCCAAGCCTCTTAAGGTCAAACGATCTCGTTGCGTGGGCATAATATCACACCCTCGGGCCTCGCCTTTAACAAAACAATTCCTTACTTATATTACTTTCAAGAATTTCATATAG
>NC_032011.1:20496973-20497599 GCF_001865875.1 Lupinus angustifolius | reverse complement strand
AATTATCACATACAAATCATTCCCATAACAATCATTCGAACATTATAATTCAAGAGTAAACATGATATTTGCATATATAAACATAACATAAATTGGTATAAGAAATATTGTTGTACTTAATCCAAACAAACAGGCAATTGATTAAATACAAGCTTTCTTAATACCCAAGGCAACTCCAAACTTGTGAGGGAGTTTGGAGGTCCTGATGCATATTCAGACACCAGTGTGTCACGATGTTTTCTCCCTCACCTGAGTGTGTCGGGTCACTAGGTTCTCTGTTTGCAGGTGAGCTTACTTGATCTGATCTCTCCTCGAACTCATCATTACGCCAAAATAACGTTAATTAGTTAACTGACGATAATTATTATACTTACGAAATAACTTTTTGTGCGAAGATAAAACTTCCGATTTAAAATGAATTTAATTACTTTTGTCCATCTGATTCAAGGTTGAATATCCTTGAATCATCATTTGTCATTGAAAGTCTTACAATCAAAAAACACTTTTTAAAGTAAGATTTTCAAGAAAACTTATACCGAAATTTCGTCGTAATCCGTGGATATACACCAGGCTAGTTCTTAGGAAAGAGATGTGGGTCGTAAAGACACCCTTAAATACCAAGTCTT
>NC_032011.1:20496231-20496873 GCF_001865875.1 Lupinus angustifolius | reverse complement strand
AAATCAATATTTTTTAAGTAAATCTTACCATTTTAAAGTAAGTTCACTTAACTAAGATTCAACATTTTTAAATCATTTTACCATCTAAGACTTCATAACACTTTAAGTTTATAAAGTCAAGACTTTTAGGTAAATCTCATTTTTTCAAGTATACTACTAAAATAAATTTTCATGAACATCTTAACACCTCTTAATTTTTTCGAAAAAACCTCAATGGTTAGTAAGTGTTATTTTTATAGTCATGAAAAAGAATGACTCTTAATTTAATATTTTACACTAAACATATTTTAGTTATACTTACCACTTTAAAGTAAGTCAACTAAAATAAATACAACAATTTTTTATGAATATCTTAACACCTCCTAATTTTTTAGGAAAAACCTCAAAAGTTAGTAAGTGTTAATTTCATAGTCATGAAAATAAATCCTAAGGTAAGACTCTCTACTACTTTAATATCCAAAACTTCATAACACTTTAATTTATGAATGTCAAGACTTTAATAAATCATCTTTTATCCCAAATCATTATTTTAACTTAGAAATCAAAGAGTAAAATATGCTAAACCATTTTTAAACATAATACTTTCTAAAAATAAAACATTTTTAACAACAACTTATCAACATCATAAACTTTCAAGAATAA
>NC_032011.1:20490161-20496131 GCF_001865875.1 Lupinus angustifolius | reverse complement strand
AAGGAAGAAATTTCAAGATTTACAAAAGTCAAAAACTACATAAAGGTTCATATAATTTTATTATCATCCCCTTTAGTTATTCCTTCACAAAATACTTAAAGAACAAATATAAACTCTACTTTATGAACAACATAATAAAAGCTCATAACTTTCTATGAAGTATGAGAAGAAGATGAAGAAGAGAAAATAGAAGACTACCTTAGTTTGTATAGTGAATTTTATACTACTAGACAAATACCGGTATCCCTTATTGAACGGGCCAACCTTATCCTGAGACCATGGTGTGGGCCAGGCGCTCTAGGCCAGTTCGGTATTGTATCAAACACTTTCTGGGCATCCCTCTTATCCATCCTGATTGCAAAGAGGGATTGTCAGAGATCGTCTTGTTTGCGTTGTGAGCACTGTCCGATCCAACATAATACCTCATCTAGGAATACGTGGGACTCGTCTCACCTAGACTCTCCCTCAAGACTTTGCTGACGAATCACCGCCATCGCCATCGCCATCCCTCTCAACATCTCGGGGCTCATACGTATCCCGTAAATTTCATCTCCACTACTTCATTATTCACAATGAATATGCACACTAACCGAAGTTAGCAAATTAAATCTTTTAATCAATCTTTTATAACGATCTGCTCATCCTAAGACATCTCCCATCGGAAATGCTTCTAGTGGGACCCGATCTTAACATTTAAATCACAGAGAATAAACCTTAGCACCACTGCGAACCATCACTGAATCACCCTGGACAGCTCTCAAGCCAAGCCTCTTACGGTCAGACGATCTTGCAGCATGAACATATAATACTTCTCAGCACCACTACGAACTATCACCCTAGACACTCTCAAGCTAAGCCTCTTACGGTTAGACGATCTCGTTGTGTGGGTATAATATAACACTTGCGGGCCTCGTCCTTAACCATTCAATTCTTTACATACATCACCTTAGGTATGACAACTCTTCTTTGTATTATTTCCAAGAATTTCATATAATTCTTCATCTTTACAACATTTACTTATTGAAAGAACATGATCTCCAATAAAGGTGGTTTAGGTTTTATTGAATAAGATTGAAAGTGAATGAATTCTTGATGGCAAAAATGCCATTAGACTCTCACACATGTGAGAGTTCTTGTTCATATGACTTCAGAAGTCTTGTCTGTATGGAGCCCTCTCGCTCAAGTGAGAGTTGTCTTGCTCAAGCGATGGAATCACCATTTTTATAAGACACCTATGGCTCAAGCGAGAGTTGTCTCGCTTAAGCAAGAAAAAAACCAGTTTTCTTTGTGCATATTTCAGCTTAGGCGAGACCTGTCTCGCCCAAGCGAGAAAACTCGTTTTCTCTGGTCACTTCTCGCTCAAGCGTGAGCTGTCTCGCTCAAGCGAGAAAAGCCTGAAACTTAGTTAAATTTCTTTTCTCAACGAAAAGCTTTCTCATTTATAACACATGTTATTAAGCCTTGAATTTAACAATTATCTCATACATATAATTCTTAGAACAGTTATTCGAGCAATATTAAACAAGAATAATCATGGCATCTTCATACATAAACATAAGCTAACATAATTCGGCATAAGAAATATTGTTGTACTTAATCCAAACAAATCAAACAATTGATGAAGTACATGCTTTCTTAATACCGAAGACAACTCTAAACTTGTGAGGGAGTTTGAAGGTCCTGAAGCGTATTCGGACACCACTATGTCACGATGTTTTGTCCCTCATCTGAGTGTGTCATGCAGATTGTTTCCTCGGTTCCAGGTGAGCTTAATTCGTCAGGTCTCTTCTCGAACTCTTCATCACGCCAAAATCAAAATAACGCTAATTATGTCACTTTGATAATTATTATTCTTACGAAATAACATTTTACGCGAAAATAAAACTTCCGATCTGAAATGAACTTAATCGCTTTCATCCATTCGATTAAAGGTTAGGTATTTCTTGAATCATCATGTATCATTGAAAGTCTTACAACATAACGACACTTTCTAAAGTAAAGTTTGAATGAAACTTATAACGGAATTATGTCATAATCTATGAATATACACCAGGTCAGTTCTCAGGAAAGAGATGTGGGTCGTAAAGACACACTTAAATACTAAGTCTTTCCTTAGACAAAACTTTTCTAGACATGTATTTCCACTTCATTACATTTTCTCGGTAATGATAACTAGTCATAAAACTTATCTTTTGCAAGTAAAACATTTTTATTAAGATTAACCTTTTTAAGTAAGATTATTAAGATAAACTTACCATTTTAAAGTAAGCCAACTTAAACAAAATAAATACTTTTAAATCAAGACTTTTTAAGTCAATCTTACCACTTTAAAGAAGCTAACTTAACCAAGATCAACACTACTTTTAAATCATTTTTCTATCTAAGATTTCATAACACTTTAGGTTTATAAAGTCAAGACTTTTTTGGTCAATCTCCTCATTTAAAGTATGTTACTAAAGAAAACACAACTAATTTCATGATCATCTCAACACCTCCAAATTTTAGGATAACCTCAAGGGTTAAGATATGTTGATTTTATAGTCATGAACTATAAATCATAAGTTAACACTTTTACTACTTTACTATCCAAAATTTCAGAACACTTTAAGTTTATGAAGTCAACACTTTAATAAATCCTCTTTTATCCCAAATCATTACTTTAACTTGGAAATCAAAGAATAACATATGCTAAACAACCTTTTACACATAATTCATTTTTAAAATGAAATTTTTTCAACAAAAACTCATAAACATTTTGAACTTTCAAGAATGGACATAAACTTTTCTTAAACACAATAAAGGTTCATTTGACTTTCAAATCATCACCTTTAAACACATTCAAATACTAACAATAATTTCCAATATTTCTAAAGCAAATAAACTCATCTAACCTTGTCCAAAGATATAGTTTTTCCATCTAAGAACAATGGAGAAATTTTAAGTTTTACATAAGTCAAAAACTGCACAAAGAATCATATGATTTCATTATCATCCCCTTTAGTCATGACTTACAAAATATTTAAAGAAAACAAACATAAACTCAATCCATGAATAACATACTAATATATCATGATTTTCTCATGGTGTATGTGGAGAAAAATGGAGAAGAGAAAAAGAGAAAGAATACATTAACTTTCTTTAGGAGAATTAGTGTAAAAATGAGAGGATTGGGTGAGGGATTTATAGGAGAGCCTCACCCTCTCTTAAATCTGAAAATTAATGAGAGATAATCTAGCTTTAGGCTAGCTTAGGTGATGTGTCTAATGGCGGTGGAGTGAAGGGATTTGGTGAGTGAATTAAGGGATTATGGAAGCTTTGACTTTGTTTGTTTGACAAGCCATTGACCCATGATATGATTAATACTCCAACTTGATTGATGAGACGTGATTTCACAATTGAATTCATGCCTGAGTATTACCGGGTAACTTCATCCGTAAATATACGATCTACCGATTTAGGTTTTTTGCCCGAAACGTCGAAACTTGAATTTCGAGGTAAAAAATACCTACAGATGATTTACGGACAAACTTGGTGTCTATTTTGACTAGAAATAATATTTCGAAGCCAACGGAAAAATCGGAATTTGATTCCAAGTTACGGAACTAAAAAACTGGGAGAAACCTCGATAAAACGACCCAAAATCGTCTCGGAAACTTTTATTCTCCAAAAATCTTGAAAAAATAGGGCTTGAAAGAATATTATAATATAAGACTAAAACTCAACTGAGTTTTAGCCTAAAACGTTACTGATTAATTTCTATAATTATTTCATTGACAACTAATTACTTAATTAAATATGCTCGAAAAAACATGGTGTTACATAGACACTTGGAGGTTGTGAAAAGTAGGATCAATTTAACTTTGTCATTGATGCTTAAAAGCAATGATGAAGAATTTAGAGAGCTTATAAAGCATGGAGGTGGATGATTATGGTGGTAGTATTATGCTCTTTGTATCTATATGAATGCATTCTTTTCCAAGGAATTAGGAACTTGGATAATGTGTTCATAAGCTATGTGTTTTCAAATTCCTTACTAAATGCACCTTAAGTGACATAAGTCACATAACTTAAATTGTTGTGAGTTGCTATTGTAAATGTTTGGCAGCCTTTTTATGTGATTGACTATATTAATGATACTGGAAAACGTGGAAAGATGAAATATAATGTCACTATCAATAAGTTTTAGTAATTTCATACTTTTTTATGGAACTTGGAATGGTGGAGTGATTCAAATGTTATATGTGATAGAAGGATGTCAACAAGATATAAATGTTAGCTTGTGGAGAATTCATAGCATAAAGAAGAGTAATGAATAAATCTTGTATTGATTGATGTGATTTAGAATGAAACATAAAGTTTTATATAAAGGAAAGCCCCCTAACTAACTTAACAAACCGGAAGGCTAAAAAGGAAAAGCAGTTGAACCGAAAAAACTAACTAGTAACTGAAAGAGAAAGATGGGCTAAGGCCCAATAAACAAAGACCAAAAATAAAGAAGAAAAAATGGCCCCAAAGGTTGCTCCTGCAACATGAGCTCTAGGAGGAAGATGACAATGGTAGCAAAGGAAACACAAATGATTTTAACACTCCCCTCAAGTTGGGCGGTGTAAATCACACAAACCTAACTTGGAAATGAAAGCTTGAAAAAGCTTATGATGTGGAGGTTTGATGAAGGCATCTGTTAACTGGTCTCCTGATGGAATTGGTAGAAGATGAACCAATCTTTTCTGAATTTTCTTCCTCACTATATGACAGTCAATCTCAATATGCTTGGTGCATTCATGGAAGACTGGATCGTGTGTCTAGTAGATTGCTGAATGGTTATCGCAATAAACTAATGTCAGATTTTGTAAAGGAAGGTTCAAATCTATGAAGAAATAATTCAGCCATTGAATCTCACAAACAAGGCTTCCTAATGCTCTGTATTCAGCTTCTGAGGAGGACTTGCTGACAGTGTTCTGCTTCTTTTTTTCCATGAAATCAAGGAGGAACCAAGGAATATGCAAAAACCAGTTATGGACTTCCTTGTGTCTAAGCATGAAGCCCAGTCTAAATCTGCAAAGGCTGACAATTTTAAAATACTGTTAGTAGAAAAAAAGAAGCCCTAGGCAGAGGAATTTTAATATGAAAAAACCAGTTATGGACTTCCTTGTGTCTCTTTGAGCTGCTTGAAATTGAGTATCCAATGGTTTTGCTATATACAAGCTTAATTGTTGGATATCATATGATATATTAGGCCTAGATATAGTCAAATAGATTAATCTTCCAACAACTCTCCTATATGAGGAAGGATTAGAAATAGGAGAACTCACATTTAGTTGTAAGTTAACATAAGGATCAAAATGGGTTTTGGAGGGCTTGGCAGCCAAGGACCCTGAATCCTCAAGAAGAGATAAAGTATACTTTCTCTGATTCAAGTGTATTCCAGTCTGTCCCATATAAGCAATTTTGCTACGCAACCAAAGACTTTAAGGTGAGTAAGGGATGGTAGTTTGTGATAAAGGAGTTGGTAAGGACTTTTATTCTTAAGTAAGGGGGTAGGTAGTCTATTAATCAGGTGCACAACATGTTGTATGACTGTAACACCGCGAATTTTACGATTTCGAATTATAAGATTTTACTAATATTTTCATTAATTATATATTCGAAAATGAATTTCTGGAAATTTTCGGTAAAGAATTAGACAAAACTCTAGTTGAGTTTTATTCTTGAAATTTTATTTCCTATTTTATGGTAAATTTTGGAAATTTTTGGAGACAGTCGGTTCTGAACCACTGTCGGGGCCGAAATCCACCCGGTACGGCTCAAAAAGTGGTTTTTGAGTTCCGTAACTCGGAATCGAATCCTGATCGCACCGTTGGCTTCGTAATTTCATTTCGAGTCAGTATAGACCCTGAATACACCCATACCTATTTTCTAAATATTTTTCACTCGGAATGCCGAAATCCGAAATTCTAATCGGATATTACG